>NW_024426996.1:31765939-31897939 GCF_017311325.1 Ursus maritimus | reverse complement strand
AAAACAAAACAAAACAAAACAAAACAAAACAAAAAAACAAAACCCTACTGTGGTGACCTTTCTAAGCTGAAAAGAGGTCTATAGCCTCATGGACAGTCAATGCCTAGACTGTATTTTAATGTGTAAGTAAAACATAATCTAGATTTTAAAGTGTGCACATGATATTGGGTATGCAAGAAGGCAGAGTAAGTATTGAGAAGATAAAACATTTTCTAGTTTCATCCTTCTCAATATATGTCATATTATCAATAATTATACCTGATTATAAAAATTTTGGAGGTAAGATTCACTGCCAACTGAAAATGTGGTTCTGATTACAGAAGATCTGTATTGGGATCTGTTGCTTCATTTCTGACCTTGTAAGATGTGGAAAATGTACATCATTGAGGAAAAGGTAAAACAAACTGAGATACCTGGTTTCCCTACAGAATTCCATAATGATGATGAATATGAACAAAGTATGACTTCGGCTGAAAACATATAGGAAATAGGCTGTGATATGGAAACTCACCTCCGGAAGTATGATCCAGGGAGGGGCAGCATCAATACCACCAAGGAGCTAATTAGAGATTCAGTACCACAGGTCCCACTCCAGGTCTACTGAGTTATAATACGCATGTTTTTAAGATGCTCAGGTGAATTATATGAGCATTATTGCAAAGAAAGGACTAATATAAGGAGTGTGTTTACGCAGTCATGGAAAGTGATGGATAGGCACAAGTCTTGGATTTTTATCTTATCCTGTTCAATTACTCTAGAACATGAATCAAGTGGTCTAATTTTTAGAGATCACATTAGAACTATATAATGCCTCTTCTATTTATTTTTGTTACGATGATCAAAAGGGATCATAAAATGGCTTCAAAAATTTGGAGCAATCTATCCATAGAAAAGATAAATTATTATCTTAGAATCTATTGCTTTAATTTAAACTTAGAATTCTTCTATAACTAATACTTAGTAATGTTTTGATTCAGAGACAAGTTAATCTGCAATAGGAAGCAAACATAATTCTAAAACTGCTCTCTAGATAAAAGTGGACTAGTGTAGAAATCAGAAAGACCAGATTGATATAAAAATAAGATACGTTACCAAAATTGATATAAAAGTATATTTTGGCAAACTCTAACTTACTTGAGGGCAGAATTTTTTTGTTAATATTCCCATTTCTCACCACAGTTCTTGGCTCATAGATGTTTAAAAATAATATTTGACAAAAGAATTAATGGCTTTTTTAGAGAACATTTCCTAAAATGAAGATAGCGGCTCACACTTTTTGGAAGAGACTCAGACTTTGGCAGGGGCTCAGACTTTTTGGAGAGAGACCTCCAAGTCAACACAGTTTCCAGTCCCATGTGGGAGGGAGGGCTCTTGACTTAAACTGGTAGGATTTAGGCAGTAGATTAGTTTCCTATTGCTGCTGTAACAAATTACCACAAATGCAGTGCTTTAAAAACACAAAGTTCTCTTACAGTACTGGAAGTCAGAACTCTGATACGCTCTGAGTGAAAATCAAGATGTTGGCAAAGCAAGACAAAATCCCTTTCCAAAGGCTCTAGGCAAGAATTCTTTCTTGCCTTTTTCAGATTTTAGATGCTGCCTGCATTCCTTAGCTTTTAGTCCTATTCAATTTTCAAAGTCAGCAGCAGCTAGTTGAATCTTTTTCATACCACATCACTCTGACACTAATTCTTCTACCTCCTTCTTCCCCATTCAGCAACCTTTGTGATTACATTGGGCGCAGCCAGATAATTCATGATATGCTCCTTATTTTAAGATCAGCTGATTTATTAGCAACCCTAATTCCATCTGCTACCTTAATATCCCCTCAGCCATGTAACATAACATATTCACAGATTTCAGGGATTAGGACACAGGCCTCCTCCTGACTGGGAGGAGAAGTCACAACGGGGAAAGGAGAGCTAATTCACCTTGTGGATGCAGCTGTTAGGCCGATCTAACGTACTACTATTGCTACCTTTATACATGAATGTATAGTAGGAATTGTTGAGTTATACGTGTGGATTTCCCTATCTTGCACATTCCAGAGGACGCGCTCCCAATTGGGAAGAGCTACGATGTAAGACGTGTTGCTGCCTTTGGTGGCTCCACAACCTGAAAGGATAATTTGAACTGCAAATCTTGTGACTAACGATGGCATAATATGAAATATGTATTTTATCTTTGCCCCTGGGTCCTGACTGAAAGCTCTTAAAGCCTTTTATTTCTGAAACAGAGCTCCTAAATCCCTTGGAATGTCCTGCATAGGAGGAGGATATCTTACAGGACCCTAGGGAGCTTCGGGATGAGGGCTAGCTGCCAAAAAGATTATTGATGGGAACTTTTAGCCTTACTATAACCAACCTCTGAGGAGGAGAGAGAGGCTGGAGATTAAGTTAATAATCAATCATGCCTATGTAATAAAACATCCATAATATTGCCTAAATGTTGAGGTTGGGAGAATTTCTGTGTTGGCAAATGCATCCACATGCCAGGAACGTGGCATACCTTAACTCCATGAGACACAACTCCTGCACTCAGGACCCCTCCAGATCTCACCCTATGCACCTCTTCAACTGATTGTTCACCTGTATCCTTTATAGTAAGCCAATAAATGTAAGTAAAGTGATTTCCTAAGTTCTCTGAGCCATTTTAACCTGAGGAGGGGGCTATGAACTCCCTGTATTTAGCTGGTTGGTCAGCAGTCCTAGTAGTCTGGAACCTACATCTGGCATATGAAGTGGGGATAGTCTTGTGGGACTAAACCCTTACCTTGTGGGATCTGATGCTAACCCCAGATGGTTAGCGTCAAAAATGACTAAACTGTAGGACATCCAGCTGGTGTTCAGAAACTGGGATAATAAATTGTTGGTATAAGGGGAAAAAAACCATGAATTTGGGAACATAAGTATTGTGAGTAAAAACAGTTAGTATTGCTTTTTACCAAATGGAATCTCAGGAAATGGAGGCATCCTCTACCTGGAAGTACTTCTTTGGGTTTTGGACTAGTTGCCCCCTTGACACAGCCACCAGGAGTATCTGTTTTAAAAAGCAGCTATTATTTTGCTACTGGGTCCTGATAGAAACTTAACAATTGATCCACGTAAGTCTTGTGACATTGTAGCCTAATAGAGCCCATTGGAGGTGGGTCAATTTGGACTCAATTACTAAGAAGGTAGGAAAAGGTTCATTTGTCAAATGAAAACCTCATGGTAAATAATGGAAGAACTTAGACACAGTTTTATCTTAGCCTTACATGAAACAGTTAATCCTCTGCTGCTGGGGTGAATCTACTTCTTAATAGGGTCTTGATTCACAGAGGTTCCCCTAAATGCCTGGGCCTTTTTCACTATTTACCTAAACTGAAACCCAATGATATCCTCCGGGCTGCTGTAGAAATTCAGCTTCACCGATAGCTATGCATCATCGGAATAAACATGATCAGTCTGTTTCATGGATGAAACGCAAGGATGTTCCCACAGCTTTGGTCAATACACTAAATGATTAACCTTGTTATATTTTTTACTGACAGGCTGTTTCTAATGATGTAGCTGTTTTGTCTGCCACTTGATGCCACTTGATGACTATAGACTGACAGACTGAAAACATCCTCCTCAAAACTGTAAATTGGGGAAACCAATCATAGCTGCCAGTTGAACCGCCTGGTGACTCATGTACATGCCATGGAAGGGCCTATTCTTTTATCAGCCTGACTGAAATCAAGCCACAGATTAAGTCTCCACTACCCAGATGGCTGTCCTTGCTTCCTGAATCCATCATTGGACCAGACATTGCAACACATGCACCATCACAAACTGGGCAGAAAGAAAATTTTTGATGCTACTGCATGCTAGACATGTGACTCCTGTCTGAAATGGACTCATTTGTTTCATTGTAAAAGAGAATGCATTTCATGGGGTGTGGCCTCTAAAATTCTCCTGGGAAATTGATTATATTAAACCATCGATCACTATCATCACCTTTTGTAGCTATTAATAGTATTTCTTGGCTGCTGGCATATTTTCAGGTTAAGGTGTTATTCCAGACTGATCACTGCATTAGTTAGCTATTGCTGCTATGACAAATTATCACAAACTTAGTGACTTCGAAATCACATAAATTTATTCTCTTTGAGTTCTGGAGGAAAAAAAAAAAGTCTGACAACAAGTCTTAAAAGGTGCCAGCATGGTTGGTTATTTCTGCAAGTGTCAAGAGAGAATCTGTCCTTGTGTCTTTCAGCTTCTAGAAGCTGTTAGCAATCTTTGACTCATTGGATCCTAGCTGCATCACTACAGTCCCTGCTTCCACTGTCACATTGTCTTTTCCTTATCTACTCTAGTATCTCCCTCTACTTCACTCTTATAAGAATACTCATGATGTTAGGCCTGCTCAGATAATCCAAGTAATGGCCCATCTCAAGAGCCTCAATTTAATATTATGTGCAGAGTCCCTTTTGCCACATAAGGTAACATACTCAGAGGTTATCAGGATTAGGGTTTAGGCATTGGGGCTCAGAGGTGGGGGTGGGCATTATTCTCCCTACCATAACCATTATTTTGATCTTTAGAAGTAATTTTTGTTATGTTTTTGACCTTCAGGACATTTTGCAGTATGACAATAGCATGCCTATTATCACAAAAGACACTCACTAATGGGCTAAAAATTGAGAATTTAATGAAACCAAAGCTTCCTACCAACCACGGTGATCTGGTATTGATGATTGTTGGAAGAATCTCTTCAAACATCAACTCAAAATATCTCTGACCTTGGAGCTCATGGGTGGCTCAGTCAGTTAAGTGTCTGCCTTCAGCTCAGGTCATGATCTCCAGGTCCTGGGATCGAGCCCAGCATCAGGTTCCCTGCTCAGCAGAGAGTCTGCTTCTCCCTCTCCCTCTGCCCCTCCCTTCCACTCATGCTCTCTTTCTCTCTCCCTCTCTCAAATAAATAAATAAATAGATAACAAATTCAAAAAAAATATTTTTGACCTTACTTCCCTCACCTCTTCCTGAACCACACACCTTAGTAAAGCAGTTTAGTCATTGACTATGTGTATGCCAAGAAAAGGATTTTCTCTTTTCTCTTGTATTCTGAGCAATAATCCATATGAAAGGTGTGAGAGATTATAATGACCTATTTGAAAATTAGGGACTCTTTATTTTTCTTTCCCCTTAATGGCAAAAACAAAACAAAACAAAACAAAAACTGGCCTGATTCATATGTCATGCAGTTTAAGGTGCTTAAGCTTAATTTTGATTCAGTCACTTGTACTTTTGTTGGACTAATGTAGTACTAGATCATAAAGATAATGAATATTGGCTAAGTACACTGCTCACTGAATTTCTCTAGAGTGGTCCACGTGGACCCAAGTGGGAGAATATAAGTAATTAATTCCTACAAGTTTTATAAAAATGTCCCTATCCTTCTTGCCCAGATCCTTCTGGACAAAAGATGTGGGTGTGAGTAGGAGATGGTTAGACGTTATAGCAACTGGAATAGCACATATCAATTTTTGGAGAGAAAAATATCATAGCACCTGGAGAAAAACATATGTTAGATTCAGAGAGATATAGGGGAAGGAGAAACATTAATAATCGTTTCTCTCAGTAACATCCCTGGAGGCTTTCTCAGCAAGGAGGACACCCTGGTTTGGATCCCCCAAACTGTTGCAGATTCTCGGAATTTGACTGTGGATTCTGCCACTCCCTGCCAGATGCTTCTGACCATGATTTGATAGCTAGTCCACCCAATTTTGCTTAAAAAGCTGTTGGAAACAGCAAGAGAGAATCCAATTTCCTTTGACTCTCAGGCAAAATATTTGCCAGAACCTCTGTATGTCAGCCTCATCCTGCTCCTCCATCTGTTCTCATCGGTCATTCCATAGATGGACAAATGTCATCCAGTCAGTGACAAAGAAGACAGGTTGTATTGGCTGCCTTGAGGCAGTTTTTCCAAAAGCATGCACTAAATGTAATTATTCTAACTGACCTGGTAATTCTAAGGCTTCCCAGCCAGCCAGAGGCCATTTTGGAAGTGCCATCAACTTGCACTCCCTGAGCAATATAGGTCAGATCTGCAGATTTCTGACAACTGTCAACACTCTCCCACCAGGGGCATCACATATATCCCCAGAACTGGTCTTTTTCAGGAAACCAGGAATTAACTTGCCTCCATTCCAGAAAGATAGTGATCGCACCTTGGTGGCAGTTAGAAGAAATCTTCATTTATTTAAGGAAACTCCACAGTAGATCATGTAGTGCTCAAATGACTGTAGAGATAGCTCAAAGATGAAGCTACACTTGGTTACTTGTCGTACTTGGCTGAATGGTGGCCTCAGGAATACATATTCACACCCTAATCCTCAGAATCTATGAATATTATCTTATTTGGACAGAGGATCTTTGCAGATGCAATTTAGTTCAGAATCTCGAGATGAGGAGATTATCCTGGATTATCGAGGTAGGCCCTAAATCCAATGACAAATGTTTGTGTAAGAGAAAAGCAGAAGGAGATTTGACAGACAGAGGAGGATAAGGCAATATGATCACAGATGCAGAGATTGAAGTGACTCAGCACAGGAGAAGAAAAGCCCAGAGCTATCAAAGGTGGAAGAGGCAAGAACAGACACTTCCCTAGAGGCTGCAGAGGGAGTGCTACCCTGCTAACACATTGATTTTGGATGCCAGAATGGTAAAATAATAAATTTCTGTTGTTTTAAGTGACCACATTTGTGGTAATTTGTTACAAGAGCCAGAGAAAACAAATATGTTTGAGAAAGCTTCCCAGAGGGCTAAATGGCTCATTAATTTGGTGTTTTTTACAGACAGTTACTCAAAGAATGGAGTTGTTTAATTAGAAAAGATCATATGAAATTTGTACTTTACTTTAGTCATAGTGATTGGTGACACAACCCTGGCCTTGGAGGTATTCAGGTCATCCTCAGCTCGCTGGTCAGGGTTGTTATGAATGATAGGTTTTCTCTAACTTCCTCCCTATGAATGAAGGTGTGACTGTGCAATTGCTAATACATCCTACTGCACTTAGAACAATACCTTCTGCCAAGAGGAAAATTCAATTCATAAACCTAAGGAGAAAGCCAGTTGGTTTTCTAAGGTAGACACGGATAATTTGGTTTATGGGTTTGTTTACCATATTGGGTTCAGGACTCTAGAGTACATATTTAAGGTCAATATGGCAAGCTAGCCTCATCACACTGCTTAGAATCTTGTTGATTATAGTCTTAATTAAATACTGACTGGATAAATTGAACAGATATGGTCCCAGTCTCTGTTGTTCAGATTCATCAGAGGAGCCAACAAAATGGTATACCCATGGGAATAGTCACTGGAAGCCAAGACGATGTAGTGACAAAGAGTAGATATTGTTGAGAGACATTCTGATGGGTCTTTCATGTCTCTGAACATCTTTTCAAGCAGAAATATTGGCTTTTTCTGACAATTTTTCAAGAGCATTTATAAAACAAATTGTCTTAGAAGATAGAGATAGTATCTTCCTCCAGAATGGAGGGCAGTTTATTTATAGATCAGTATAATAAAAATAAAGTTGCTCTCTGGAAAAAGGCTTACTGACATTATAAAATATGCAGGTTCCCTAAGCTGATTTCTTCCCTGTAACACACCTCCCTGTGTGTGTGTGTGTCATCTGACCCTCTTTCCATTGTGCTGTGGGGATTGTGGCTAGAACAAAATTTGTGGAGGAAATATTACTGTTGTAAGTAATAGTTCCTTGTTTCTGATCCAAGAGTCTCTTGGGCCAGCACCCATGAAACTGTGGCTGGCTAACTTGTCAGCTTGTAGGTAGGATAAAATTTCAGGTCTCAAATCCTTCACTGTTCTCGCTATAGTACAACAACAACAAAAAAAAATGAATTTCATTTTATACATATTATACCTCATTTTAAAATAATTAATAGGACAGTCTTTTTGTTTTGTTTTTAAATAAAGTGAACAGTCTTTTTGTTTTGTTTTTAAATAAAGATTTTTTTATAAAATACAAAGCATTTCTTTTAGTTCATATTAATCTTACTAAGTTTAGTTCTAAATCAAATATGTATATCATCCTATCTTCATTAAGTTTACTCTGTTGCAAAGGGTACAGATAAATGTTGTTAAGTTCCATATAGGATGATAAGTGTAATGGCAGAAGTAGAGAATGGGGTGCTTTCTCTAGAATTACACACAAGGGACACTAGCACTAAGCAGTGTGAACCTGTATAAATTAGGGAAGGCTTCTTTTTTTTTTTATATAATAATTTTTTATTATGTTGTGTTAGTCACCATACAGTATATCCTTAGTTTTTTATGTAATGTTCCATGATTCATTATTTGCGTGTAACACCCAGTGCTCCATGCAATATGTGCCCTCCTTAATACCCATCACCAGCCTATCCCAATCCCCCACCCTCCTCCCCTCTGAATAGGGAAGGCTTCTTGACTGTCATTACAATGATTGTTGAAATTGACACCAGAACTTCCGGATATATGTAGAATCAAATCAGCTGTTGTTTAAAAGTATATAAAAAATTATGAAACAAATATTTAAATAAATCACCATAAGTAGAGTAATAAATACATTAGTCGAATCCAATCAAGAAGTATAGCTACAGAAAGTTTGACTATTAGGTAGACTGCAACTTGAATTATGGGATAATTGACTACAAAACTACTCTTTTTTGGACTCAAAATCTTCTATTTCGTATTCATGGTAGGTGAGGACTCAGTATAGCAGTCTGGGTGTGGGAAAACTACACCAGGTAATTGTTGCTTCAGTTTCACAACCTGTCTTAAATTTCTAAAAAATATGCAAATATTTTGAGATGCCATGTTCAGAATTTGCTTGGGATTTGCATTAGTTTTATATTGCTTCTGTGTATATTATCACAAACCTATCAGCTTAAACAATACAAATTTATCTTATAATTCTGTAGGTTAGAACTCAGGTCAGAACAGATCTTGCCAGAGTCAATCAGAGTATTAACAGGGCTATATTTCTCTCTGGAGACTAGCAAAGATTGATCAGTTTCCTTGCTCATTTGGGTTGTTGGCAGAATTTTATTTTTTTGTGATTTTCAGACCAGTCGTCAGGTGAGATTTCCAACTTCTAGAGCCACCCATAGTCTTGGGTTCATGTCTTCCTTCCTCTAAATCAGCAAGAGTGGATTGAGTCTTCTCATGTCATATCTCTCTGCTGTTCTTCCATTGTCATCTCTCCCTGAGCAGGCTAGGAAAAAATTCTCCTTTTAAAGATTTATGTGATTGGACTGTGCTACAGTGGGAAATCCAGGAAAATCTCTCCATCTCTAGGTCTATACCCTTAATCATTATGCAAAATCACTTTTGGACATAAATATTCATAGTTTCCAGAGATTAAGGGGTGGACATCTGCAGGAAGGGGGTGTTATTCTGCCTACTACAGAACCATGCAATTGTTCCTTGGTGGGTTAGTGTATTTTACCCATAGGAAGATTTAAAGTTTTGATGTAAAGGTAATGAAATAAGTTAAACGCATAACAACTGTTTTTTATGTTAAGGAATATTCTGTATAATATCTCCTGGTATTATTATCATATATCATACTTGAAAGAATTTGGCATTGAGTATTTGAGTAATTGCTCTTCCCAAAATATTTTATGATAATATAATATGTATAGTTATTATTGTAAGTTGAAAATTTACTTGGGTTATAAACTTTATTGGAATACTTAAATAAACTTAATAGTAAAGGTGTTTAAAGGCTTAATGTATCAGATTCACAAGTATTATTTAAGTGCTTGAGAATATTTATTGGAGTACTTAATAAGAAAACCAAATATATTAAATGTGTAAATGTAGTTTAAAATTTTAGCAAATTTTTCTGTTTATATATTAGAATAGATATTAATCAAAAAACACTTAAAGTAATTGTTAAAATTTACTAGTATTAGAAATAGAAAAGTAATATTTGTAAGGTGTAAATAAACATTTAAGAAAACATAGAGTTTTGAGTTTAATAATTTGAATTAATAAAATGAAATTTGATTTTAAATTGAAAGAAGTATCTGAGTAGTATTTTCTGAGCATAGGTTATAAAAACGCATATACACAGTATTAACAACTTCACACATATTTCATATGTCTTAGATGGGTACTAAAAACATGTATGAATTAGCCAAGCATGTTGTAGGAAAGGGGAAGAAGAAGAATTGGCAAGTAGTAAATTAAGTTGATTGATTGACTGATTGATTACAACCGTAGCCAAAAAAACAACTTGTGCAAAGACATCAAGATAGGAGAGCATGGAGCATTCTATAAACTATCGAGATTCCTTGTTGGTTAATTTAATCAAACAATCCATTATAGCGAGAAATTATAAATGGACAGACATTAAATATTTCATTTTAGCTTCAAACATATGCAAGCCTGTTTATTCTGAACTTTCTTATGGTATGGGGGCCACAAATAAGAATTCCATGTGATTTATTGATTATAAATCACACCCAAAATTCATGATCTATACTCCCTGATTTTGTTTTTCTTTGGAATGGAGCTAGAAAGTAAAGACATTTGTATAGCAACGTAACTTCAGCAATATAATTTCCCCCTGTATTTTGTAGTTATCCATTTCACTTAATTTATTAACGCAGCTTCATTACATCTTTCTACAATATTTAATTTAGTTTTCGTGGAAATAATGGTCTTTTCCCATTCAATGTTTCATTAGTTCCCTCAATAGTTAATCAAATTATAATAACAATAACATGCATAACTGCGTAAAAATATTTGGAAATAAATACAATTCTGGCAAGGATGAAACTCACTAGATAGGGGCAGAAATGCTAGTTTGTACAAGAAAGAGTTCAGAAAATCGTGGAGATCTAGCAGTATGATTAACAGAAGGAATGATGAACCTTAGTTAGTCCGGCAAAGAGGTAAAGTGGAGGTTGGTTATTTAAAATAATTTACCTCTGCTTTGTTTTAAATGCAGCATAGAGTTTGGTAGAGGAAAAGGAGGTCTACGAATCAGATAATTAAAGACCATAGTTGCCATAGTGTATAGCTTAGCTTGGAAGAAAACTTCTCAACAATGTATGTTTTCTTATCTTTTATCACCTTGAGTATCTAGCTTCGTGCTTTGGACACGTACTTAATATAGTGTTGCTGAATGATCAATTGAAGTATGATCACAAAAACAGAACTTGAACAGAGGACCCATTCCTCTAAGAGATTCACATTCTACTAAGGAAATTGAGAGCCTGGTAAAGTTAAAAACAACATGTGCTATTTGTTACAACTCACTAATTTGTGAACTATTTGTATCTTCTGAGACTGGCGAAGGTATTAACATAATCTCTCCTCAAGTGAAGGAAGAAATGGTGTGAAATCCACAAATTCTACAATTACTAATGCAGTTGAAAGAACTGATACTCTTTTAGAAGCGAATCCTCAAACCATCCGAATTACCTTCTCTCCTGTGGTCAAACCTGATTGCATTCACTGCGAACGGGGCACTGAAATCTTGGGCTCACACTGGAAGACTCGCAAATCCAGTTTTCATTATTAAAATGAGGAGTGAGAAACCACACGTTGTGTCTTTTGGAGTCAGTGAGGCTACACGTATACAATGAAAGATGTTCCCTAAAAGAATTGGCCCCTGAAGAAATTGCTTGCTTGCTTTCTTTATTTTTTTTTTTAAGATTTTATTTATTTATTTGACAGAGAGAGAGACAGCCAGGGAGAGAGGGGGAACACAAGCAGGGGGAGCGGGAGACGAAGAAGCAGGCTTCCAGTGGAGGAGGCCGATGTGGGGCTCAATGTGGGGCTCCATCCCAGGACTCTGGGATCATGCCCTGAGCCGAAGGCAGATGCTTAAGGACCAAGCCAGCCAGGGGCCCCATGAAGAAATTGCTTTCTAAACAGATATCTGTTTTCAGAAGTTTTCTTTTCTATTCAGGCAAAACTTCAATCTTTGTAGCTTAATAACTTGCAGGGCTTTGCACCACATACATCTCACACAAAGTCTCACCATTATACTAAAGTAAAATCATCATCACACTGGAGTGTAAATAAGTGAAAAGTCAGCAAAGAATTGGAAAGCAAAGGGAGGGGGGAACAAAGAGAAATGAACAAAGAACAAATCTACGTGACTTCAGGCTAGGTGAGGTTTTTAATTTAGCCAGGGTGTTATCTCATTAGCAAGGTGTCTTTGTGCCCTAAAGGTGTCTTCATTTCTTTTTTTTTTTTCTTTAGAAACAAACCATTCAACTGGTCCTCCTGCTATACAGCTCCATCATTGCAATAGTCAATTCATAGGTGTCTCATGGTTTATAACAGGAGGACCGGAGGGCAGCAGGATTGCTCAAATTCACTGTGGATGGTATTCCATACAGACTATGCGATTGTATTTCCAGACATGTTGACCTCTCAGTGTATGGCAGATTTTCTCTTTTCAGCTGCATTTGTTCATCAAAATAATTGAAAAATATCAGATAGATAGTTCATTTTGAATACGACCTTGGGGAAATAAGCTACTGCTATGATTATTTACAGCCAAATTTATAGTCAGAAATGCTCTGTCCCCCATGTGTTTCACCAATTTGGAGAACCACTAAAATAATGGATAGAATATTTGTTTTAAGTGAACAAAATATTTGTTATGTTAGTGCTGTACTATTTGTGTTACTTTTACTTGTATGTAAAGCTCCAGATACACATAAATGGCATCATGTTTTAAATTTTTCTGTTACTCAAAATAGGCAGAGCTTTACTTTCTGATAATCGCACAGATCCCTTTGTATACACCCCCACAGAATGCTGATTTCTAATTAAATGTCATACAAGCTCTTGGCTGGGAGTCCTGCAGATTGCCAAAATGTTCCCCCTGAACTTGCAGCTGGTTGTGCCACGGGAAATACAAACCATCCAATTCCACAGAACTTTTAAAAATGGTTTTATATCAGAGATTGCCCTCTGTTTTCTTTCCAAATAATAGCATTTCTCAGACTTCACTCCTCCGTACATTCTAGGCATAATTTATATGCAAATAGCCTTCTTATTATAAACCTCGATCCTCCTCAGATGAAGCTTACAGAAGATTCTAAACGTACTTTTGGCTTGCTGACAACAAACATATTTAGGGAAGAAAGACTGCAACTTACAAAGGCTTCCTTTCAAAAGCTAGACTGATTTCAAGGCCTCTGAACTAATCAGATAGAATTAGCAGGGAGGAATGGAAGATGGTGAGTGAGGAATGTGTGAAGTGTTAAGAATATCATGGTGGTTTGCTTCCTCTCATGGCCTGACAGCCTTGATCAGCTAATTAGGAAACCTTTACCCAAACTAGTGTTAATTTGTTATGTAACCCCCACGGGAAATTTTCACAGCAAGAAGTCACTCGTGTTAGAATATGTACAGATATTTAGTTTGAAAACAGGAGAACCTAGAAAGATGTGAGAAGGTAAAGGGAGGGCATGCCTTAGAAATAATCTTTTTGTTATTTCAAGCCGTAGAAACAATGATCTTCAGAATGAGAACTGACGTTCACGAGCAGTGTGTCAACTTTTGATCATTTGACATATAACGTGAATCATATGGCTGATTAAATCCATCTCTTATGCTAAGCATGAAGCTTAATTATATCAGAAATAGCCAAAGCCTCACTGGCTGCTTGGGCCTGACTGACAGGAACAGTATTTACTGTCAGGTTCCATCGAAGCCTGGCCCCTTCATGTCTTAGAGCTTTCATTCATCAGACAGCATGAATGTTAGACCCTATCTCTTGGGATGGGATTTCTCAAATAATAATAGTAAAGCACCCTGTCTAATGATTTACTTACATTTTTTTTAAGCTAACTACAGTGGGCACCAGCACAGGAATAAAAGCGAAAGCCTGCTTAAAGGCAAGACCTGAGCTAGGATTATTTCACTGAGAACCACAATTTTTAAGGTAGTGCTACTTTTCTCTATTACACACACACACACACACACACACACACACACATATATACATACATACATATATATATATATATATATATATTTAATTTCTGGGAAAAACTGGTCTTTCACAAAATCTAGATATTTAGAGAACTCCAGCGTATTAAACAGTTCCAGAAATAAAATACTAATTCAATATAGTTAAACCTCGCAGATTTTATTTCCCTTACATTTAAAAGGGAAGTCTTTAGACAAAACATCTAAAAAATGCACTTTTAATCTTTCAAAGTATTAAAAATGAATTTAATATGACTTAAAGATTTCCAGGTTAGGATAATGAAGAGAAATAATAATAATAATAATAATAATAATAATAATAATAAAAACTAATACATACTGCTCACTTAGTATTTACTAGATAAAGGATATCAGAATATGTCACCCCAAAATAGGCCTCTTTGATATAAAAATTATTTTGAGCTGACGGCAATTAAGAAGCAATGAATAAATAAATAAATAAATAAATAAAGCAATAAATAAAGCGCCTCCTTTTCTGCCAACTAAATTTTCCTTTTACTGGAGACAGACTCTTATCAGCGCAGAGATATCTGCAAACAAACCTTGTTAAACTAACCGTTATCTTCCCAGCCCAATCCCTTTTGTCTTGTCAATTCTTCACAAATGTGTTGTTTCTTTGTCTCGAAGGGATAAAAGTCTGCTCTGGTCACTTCTTCAGGTCTTCATTCTCTTGCGAAGGCTCCCATGTACATGTAGAAATTCAATAACATTTGTGTGCTTTTCTCCTGTTAATCTGTCTTTGTCACTTTACTTTTCAGACCTAGCCAGGGATCCTAAGAGAGTCAGGAAAACTTTTTCCTCTCCTACACAGAAATTGTTCTAAGCACTTTCCATGTATCAAATCACTTAATCCTCACAATAACCATGTGCCGTAGGTTTGCTAAGTATCTCCATTATGCAAATTAGCAAATAAAGTCTCAGGAATTTTAATAACTTGCCCAAAGTCATCCGTAAGTAAGTGTTCAAAATCCATTCCAAGTTTCAGGCTTTAAAATGCCTGCAAGGTAGTGTAAGAGACATTGTATATAATTACCATGATCATTCTTCCATGTGCTCATTGTATTTCCAAAACTCCTTGAATCATTTATTAGCATTTATGTAGTTCTTTCAGTTACTGCTCTAAGCATAGAATGAACATGCCAGAAAATAATCAACGTTAGCAGACACTCCATTGCTGATCACCATACCTTTAACCTATAGCCTGAAGTCATCTGGGGCTTAGCACTGTAGTCCTTTCTATTCTAGTTCTAGTAGTCCTTTCTATTTCCCTCATCCTCTGATTGTTTGACATGAACTTCAGAATCTAGGTGAGTACTCATTTTCTGTGTGGGCAAGGCTGCTATTATATCAAAAAAAAAATCTTCAAGAAATTTTTGCTAAAATGATCTCAGAGGTCTTTTTCAAATCCATTGGTTGTCTGAGTGAGAATTAGAAAGCAAAAGATGTGCTGGCTACTTAACAGGTTAAAATTAATAAAGTTAAAATTTAATCATGAGAAGATTAAAATTTTAAAAATGGTTAATTTAGGTCAGTTGTTCTTTTCATTTAACAAGTATTTATTGAACCTTTTATATCAGGGGAAGTCCCTACCCAAATAGAGTTTTCATTCTAAAGGATGGAAGTGCTATCGAACAAATAAAGTAAATACAGAAATTGTCAAATGATGACAACGACTGTGGGAAAAAGATAAAGCCAAAGTAAGGGACTAGAGAGGCTTGCTAGAAAAGGGAAGGTGGCTAGTTTTTCTAGGGTGTTTAGGGAGTGATTCACTATAAAAGTGACATACCTGAACCATCAAGGACAGTCCCTGTGGATAGAAGGAAGGTAACCTACTCAGGAGAGAAAAGCAAGTGCAAATGCCTTGAGGCAAAATTACACTTGAGGTGTCCCAGGAAGGTCAAGGAGGTCAACAGAGTTGGAGTTAGGATCAGTGAGAAGACATGGATGCAGATGGGTTCAGGAAGTACACAGAGGGCCAGTTCATGCAGGCTCTTGTGACAACTTTGATATTTACTCTTAAAGACATTGGAGGGATAGGGAGTGACATGATCCGAGCTACATTTGTAAAAGATCAGTCTGTATACTGGGTGAAAAATAGACAAAAGAGGGACAAGTTTGCAAAAACAAAGACCACTTAGGAATCTTTTAATTCAGTGAGGGTTACTCAAAGGAAGAATGGCGGTTGGATTCTGGGTACATTTTGAACATAGGTTTCAAGGATTTCTTTATTTTTACCAATAGAAAATACCAATGGAATGGAAATAGGGAGAGTGAGAAAGAAAGGAGTCAAGGATAATCACAGGTTCTTGGCCTGAACAATGGGAAGAGTGACACACAATTAACTGAGATGAGGAAGAGTGTATGAGGAGTGGATTTGGGGGATGAATTTGAGAGTTCAGACTTGCACATATTCGTATTCGAGGTAGCAATTAGATTTCAAGTGCAGATGTCTAATAATCAGTTGGTCAGCAAGTCTTCAGTTAAGGGTGAAAGTTCAGGCTGGAGGAATACATTCAGAATCATCTGCAAGTAGATGATAAATAAGATCAAGAGATTGGATGAAATTACTAAGGGAAGACAAGAAGTCTAAGGAATGATCCCTAGAGCACTGCAACAGGTAGAGTTAAAAAAAAAAAGGAAAAGAAGAAAGAAAAAGAAAAGAAAGAAAAGAAACTAAATAATTAAGTTAAATTCTGTGATGGGCCAGTAAAAAGAAAAAAAAAAAACAAAACACAGAACCCTGGGTTTAGCAGTGAGGAGGTGCTATTGTTCTTAACAAGAGATATTTTGACATAGTCGTGGGGGAAATGCCCAAATAAACTGGGTTCCAGAAGTAAAAGCATTAGAGGATTAAAAGACAGCAAATAATGTAAAACTATCTTGAAATTTTTCTGTAGAGTAAAATTAACAATTAACTTCTTCCTCTTCTTTTTTTTTTTTTTTTTTTTTTTTTTTTTTTTTGAGAGAGCTACTATAGCATGTTTTAGCTTGTTTATATGCTTTGGAGAATGATCCAGCTGATTTTGGAATAAATGAATGGTACAAGAGAGAGCTGAGGCCAGTTGTTGAAGTACTGTCTTTGAGAAGAAAGGGAAGAAGAAATCCAGTTTACAAGTTTGGGCTTTGGAAGGAAATGACCTATTCAACTACATGATGGTTCTCAATGCCATCAGGGCTATTACCTCGGTTTATAGCAAATATTTGGTAACTTGCCCTTTACTAAACAAAAATTATGTTTCTATAAAATATAACATCTTCAGATTTAATTTCAAAAATATCAACATTATGTCATCACTGCAGCCAAAATAAGAAATAAAATAGTGTATAACAAAACAATAATCATTTTGCTTAATTTCTAGAAAATAATTGCACTGGAACACCTAATGAAACAAATGACCACATTAATAGGAGAATCTACGTTAATATAACAAACACAAGTATAGACTGACAGATGTGTATTGTAGTTCGACTCAAATACCTCAAATATAATGAGCTATGTTGTTGGGTATGACATTTTTCAATTTTTTTTTCAGAAAAGGTAAATTTTCCTTTATGTTTACTTTCTAAGAAGAATTATGTTCTAGACACAGATCATTATAAGCAGATATTTATATACATGAGTTCATGGCAAGACATTCAGAAGTTGTAAGGCATGTAGGAAAACACTTTTTTGAGGGCATTACTATCCCATTTGTTGCAGTTTTTATGGGAGTACTGATCCCTGCCATTTAAAAACTAAACCACTGCCACCCTCTTCCCAATTATTTCATAAATGAAAATAAACTCAGGAATCTCTAGGAGGTACTGTGACTGATGTTGAGAATCACTGATCTATAGTAACGAGAATAAAGGCAGCAGAAATAATGAGTAAAGTGCAGGTTGGCTGGGCAAGGTAGAGGTGGGAGCAGAGTTAGTTCTATCTCTTACATGTGAGAAGGAAGGACAATGTTTTGGGGGTCAAGATGGAAAGAAAATCTATGAGTAAGAGAGATTATGAATTAAAGAAACACAGTTGATTGCTGGAAAGAGTTCTGGGCTCAGATAATGCTAGTGATCCAAAAATGGAGGTCAAGCATCATGGCTCTATAACTTTTTCCTTTTCGTGCCAGCTGTACCAGTTGGATTTAACCAGTCTTGGGGCTTTTTTCCTAGATGACAACTAATGAAGGGGGCATTATAGAGAATACAGCAACAAGATGGCATATAAAGTGGTTTAGTTGTGTGGCATAACTTTAAAGATAGAATTTTTAGGATGGAGAAAGGGACAATAACCCCAAAGAGTCAATAAATACCAAGCCCTATAGCATAAATATCTGATAAGTTGCCACTACCTATGAGAGAGCCATAGGGGTAGCAGTATCCTCAAAAGAGACCTGCTTTTAGTTGACTCAAGAAAGTTCAGAAGATAAGGACATAGGATTTTTCTGTGATCAGACTATAAGTTCTAGAGCAAACAACGGAAGAATTTGGGGACCTGGGGTATGTTCAGTCATGGCCTCAATGAGAAACAGATGGCATGCTTGGATGGGGCCACCCGCATTTGAGGAGAGATGAGTTAAAGGAACTATTTATAAAAGTCTGGGGAAATTATAAGAGAGTGGCAGCACCCCGTAGAGGCAAGAGGAAGGACCCAGAGAATGAGCAGAATTGCATGAAGAGGCACCGAACAGAAGCTAAGATTTTTTGGTCCAAAAGATGCTAACCGATAGGGATGCCACAGGGAGGGAGCCTGAAGGATACATATACCAACCTCATTTTTCCCTCTCTCTCTCCCTGATCTTCTGCAGGTGATTCCCATTGGCTGAATCCAATCAGAAACCAAACTATGAGGAAAATGTTGATGCAGCATATGTTGGTCAGTCTTTGGGGCACAGAACTGGGTGAAGACGTCTCAAGAGTGAATCTGAAGGAGTAGGAGATGGAGTCAGATTATGGGAACGATAGCCCTCTAAGGACTTGGAAGTCTTGGCTTTGAGGGATGACCCAGGAGTCCTCGGATTTCATGTGGCTCTAGTGAACAGAAATAAAGAGGATGATGGAACGAGTCCTAATGGTCTTCTTGGCAAGCTGTGATGGGTTAGCTGTGAATATTTGAGTTGGGGGGAGAATAGTGAGATAACAAAATCATTAGGAGCATATGGAGATCTCTGGCCCTGTCTTCAATTTGTTATGCTTTGTATAATATTTTACATATATTTAGTTCCATAAAAACTTTTGACAAATTTCAAATGAAAAATTCCATGCAATACTTAACAAAGAACATCTTAATAATAAAAAGAAGATCTATATTTAGCATATTTATGATCTGGGCTATGTTTCATATGATATGAATATGATATGAATTAACTTTTTGATATTTACACAAAATTCCATGAAGTATGCAATGCTATCTTCCCATTTTCTAATTAAAGAAACCAATGCCAAAAGAAAGTAAGTAACTTGCCATATTTATACAGGCACTTAATGATAGAGTCAGAATGCAAACCTGCCTTGTACACACTATAACAAACATAACAAACATGCAAGAAAAATAGTACAACCATATTAACTCTCAAACATGAGAAAGAGTAATAGAGAAGAATAAAACTGAGTTAAACATATTAATTAAATTAAAATTAAATTAAATTTAAAACATATCTTGAAAATGAGTTTTTCAAAAACTGCATTTTAAAATTAAAACAATAGTAATCTGAAACATTAACTTTATTTAATTTAATGAATAAATTCATTACAAATTTTAACTCTACATATAAAAGTAATAGAGTAGGGGCGCGCGGGTGGCTCAGTTGGTTGAGTTGCAGCTCAGTCATGATTTCTGGGTCCTGGGATCAAACCCCATGCCATGCTCCACTCAGGGGGCAGTATGCTTGAGATTCTCTCTCTCTCTCTTTCTTTGCCCCTCCCCTCTCACATGAATAAATAATTTGTTTTAAAAAAGTAATGGAGTAAAGGTGATGATGTATGCAAAATACAGAACTGGACTCTGTACTGAAGTCCCAGCTCTGCCCCTGATGCCATAGATCGCTAAGTTTCTGAATTCTCATCTGTGAAATGGAAAATATTCCTAGTGCCAAACACATGGTATTACTATGAAGCATAAGTGAGAAATGCAGTCCTCTTTAGAGACTGTCTGTCCCATGGTCAACACTCAATACATGCTGAGAAATGATAATGAATCAGCAGTTCATATCCTCAAGGATGGAGGGGAAAGTCTTAATAATAATAATAATAGTAATAATAACAACAATATCACAATTATATGCTCACCTTAATAATTATTTGCTAAACATACCTATTTGAAAATAGAATTACTGTTTAAGCAAAACACAATTTCAATGAATATCAAGCATATCATTATCTGAATTAGTTCTATGTTAATAAAATTCTTGTATTGTCAGTTTAAGTTATCAAATACAAGTGAATCAGATTATGACCTTTTTTGGTCGGGTTGGAGTTACAAAACAATTATCAGAAAAGATCATCACAATGACTTACAGTAGAGAATTAAAAGATACAAGGAGTTCATCTGAAAAGTGGTTTGGAGTCACTTACTAAAATTAAGGCTCTCAAGCCAGAGCCTTAGCCAGATAAAATAAAATAGTATCCGTAACAGTAAACTTGCCAGGAAACTATTAAAACTGAAGTCCTAAAAAGACAACACAAAAACAGAACAAAAACCAAAAAAATAAAAACTGAAGTTCTAAGAGAATGTTAATCATATTAAAACTAGTACATAATAAGAAATCATGTGTGGAAATTTCAGTTTATGTATTTACTGAACCCTTTATCGTATGCTTCCAACTTATTCCTGATATCTGAAGACCCTTGAACTCAATAAAACTATTTGGCATTACATATCTGTGACCCGTCCATTCTCAATGACTTCTGGATCCCAGGCTTCATGCTCCTTAAGTCCTCGCTCTCTACCTTCATTTCTCTAGTGGTAAAGACTGTCAAGGCTTGAGCATCCTTGCTCCCTGATGTTTTAAAGCCCCTGATAGCTTTTAATTTTAATTGTGATTTGAATCTACTTACAAGCTTACAGAATGAATAATCAAAAGAACTCAATGGACTAGGATAATGTCTTTTGTTCCAGGAGCTTCTCTTATTAACATTTTGCCTTTTGTATTAACATCTGATTTTGCATTGCCATCTCAGTTCCCATTTTTATGTAAATAATGGCTGACCTCTGGCACTGGATGTGCTATTAAAAATGCACACTTGGAAGCACATGTATTTACTAATTAGAACGACTCAGAGGCTTTGCGGGAACAGTAAGAGCAGCATTCATGATGGTTAAGTTTTCCCACTTCTTGCTAGTGCTTAAATTTTAAACGTGCTTCTTTGTTCACCTGAACTTTATAAATTAAAAAAAATATGTTACTTAAAAAAAGGCACCAAAGATGGTTGGCAAATAATGTAATGAAGTGTTTCAGTGGAGCTAAAAGATTCTGAGAGCTGGGTAAATCTGATATAAAAGTGAAATCTGACATTATGCTACTAAGTTTATGTGTAGGAGAACTTAGACAATTTCTGTTATTGTATGGAAGGCTTAAATTACATATTTTTCAATTACATTAATAAAAATTAATTTACAAATAAATCTCATAAAGTAATTCTTCAGGATTTACAATCCCAATTGATTTTAAATTAATTTCTGTTTGAAAAACATTTAAATTCTCATTCTCATTTTTATTAATTTTGAGCCCCTCACACAAAAGATACATCTTTAGTCTACTTAATTTTGTATTTGAATAGATTAAATATTAACACATTGGAATTTCATTAGCATTTATAGACCCTGCCTTGTGTTATTGGGGAAAAAAATGTCTTCGGACATCTTATTAATGATTTGGTAGAGTGAACTACCTTTAAAATCTGTAATGTAATATTAATAATCATCGTATGAGTTTTTAAATAAGATGCTTTGACATTCAGGCTTTTTTTTTTCTCTCATCTAATCTAATAAACAAGATATGAACAGATAATTCTGTTCATTATAATCACTCTTGACATTTGGACATTTCTGTGTGTGTGTGTGTGTGTTTCTGATAGTTTTAAAAAAATAAATTTTTTCTGATACAAATGTAACATCTTCTTGGGTTAAAAAACAGAAAACACAGTAGTATAAATTTTTAAGAAAAAGTTGCCCACAAACCACTCAAAAATAATTACTTTTAATAATTTGCTACATAATCTCCCAGACTTGCTTCTGTGTGTGGGTATAGGTGTGGGATACCCTTTCCCCACAACCAAAAAATGTGGTCAAACTTATAATATTTTATAATAATTAGGTTGTTTTAAATTAACATTATATGGTAAATATTCCATAAGTTAATAAAGAATGGTTACTACCTTTAGAACAGCTACATAGCTTTATTAGGTTGAGTTTCATAATTTTTATTTAACGAAATTCTTCCTAATTGACATTTTAGTTGTTGCTATTTTGATACCATAAATAATACCGTGAAAAATATTTTTTGTACATCTTTGCCCTTTTCCAATTATTTTTCTTTGCATAAATCACCAGAGGTGAAATTGCTAGGTCAAATTGTATGCACATTTTTAATTTTTATGCATATTGCCTTCCAGAAAGGTCGAACAAATTTCCACACTGGTCAGTAGGATATGATACAGATTATTTCCACATATCCTCTCCAATTAAAGTAGGTTAAAATGCCAACCAGGAGTAATGATATCTCTTTACTTAGCTTACCTTTTTTTTTCTTTAAAGATTTTATTTATTTATTCGACAGAGATAGAGACAGCCAGCGAGAGAGGGAACACAAGCAGGGGGAGTGGGAGAGGAAGAAGCAGGCTCATAGCGGAGGAGCCTGATGTGGGGCTCGATCCCATAACACCGGGATCACGCCCTGAGCTGAAGGCAGACGCTTAACCGCTGTGCCACCCAGGCGCCCCGAGCTTACCTTTTTTTTAATCGCTGATGATTGTGAGCATCTTTACATATGCATAGTGTATTTTTATAAGACTTTAAAAAATATGTATCTGCCATATAGGTGGCAGAGTTTTCCTGGGAAAAATATTTCCCAATATTTTTATAGTAATGGGTATTATTATTGAGTAGAGAAGTTTTAAATTTTTATGAAAGAAATACTAATTAAATGGATTAATCTAATCTTAAGTACAAATGAATGTGTTGACAATTACTACCATGGAGTGAAAGGTTTTTTTCTTTTATTTATTACTTTAGCTTAGATTCAAAATTCAAGAGGTCCTTCTTCTGAAAATAATGTAGCTTTGTAATCTTCGACACTTCTCTAAAACCAAGGAGAATATGCTCACCTGTCTGTAATACAATTGCAGTAAATCCTATGCACTTTAGCTTCTCCACCATTTGCTCCCCAGGGCAGAAAACATCTTCTACCACTCCAGTTGTGCTTTTTCTGTTCTTACCATTCCCCAAATTTCTATTTCTGTACCGATTGAGCACAGGTAGCTCCAACCCATGTATTTTCATAGATATATTTTGTATTTATTGTGACAGAACATTTTCTTGAGAAATTTTGTGCTAGTATTTACTGAGAAGTTATAGATCCTTTGTTTCTAAAGATATTTTATGATTTTTTTTCTTAAATAAAAAATAATTAAAGCAACCATGATATGATTGAATTTATTCTCAAGATCTTAATGATTTAAACTGAAAAATGATTAAAGCATTTCTTCTATATGAGAGGAACGAACTGTGGCCTGAGGACAAGAGATGTTTTTATAATAAGCATTATTTTAAATTAATTAGTAAATTTTTTTGAAAGAAGTGATTCTCACTAAATGTGAATTTTAAAAAGGAACTATGTCAAGAAACAGAGAGATTTTCCCAGAAAGAGAAATTATTGTTTTTATATGTATAATGCTTAAGTAAACCTTGTCAAGGAAGAAAGTGTGAAACAAGGAAACTGTATAGCTCTGACCAATCAGTCATGTAATTTAATTGGGATCACATAATTCCTATAGTTCTTATTTCTTCATTATACAAATTAAAAAACTCAGACTCTTGAATGAATCAGGCACAATAAGGTATATGTATACATATTGTCAATCAAGTCTAAGCATAGAATAAAAACTTTTTTATATATTTGAGGACTCAAAACAAATAACTCGCATCTATTTTTTTTTAGAAAATGTGTGCAGTCCCAGAGAGAAGCCAGATCAAAAAAGAGCAAGAAGAAGAGGGATTGCAAGGGGGGAAAAAAGGACACCTGGGTGGCTCAGTTGGTAGTCTGCCTTCGGCTCAGGTCATGATCTCAGGGTCCAGGGATCGAGCTCCATGTCAGGCTCCCTGCTCAGCAGGGAGTCTGCTTCTCCCTCTCCATCTGCCCTTTCCCCTGCTTGTCCTCTCTCTCTCTCTCTCAAATGAATAAATAAAATCTTAATAAAAAGAAATAAATGAAAACTGATACATTAACTGATAGAGTTTACCATTACATATCTGAGGAGACGTGCAGGAAATTATAATGGCAATATAAAGACAACTGAATTTCTAAAAAACAATTAAACCTATAACTTCTAGAAAAATATGAATATATAAGGAAGGAGGTATAATCATTCATGGTACACTGTGTGGTTCTTCAGTGAACATTTTTTACAGATAATAATAAGAAAAACTCTAATTGCCAGTTTAAATTAAATGACAATATAATTTTATTGGAAGGATCAGAGGAGAAGAAAGTCAGGGTGTAAGAATTGGCTGTAAGAGGGATGTCTTAACCCATCATAACTGTTAAATAGAAGAGTCTGCAGTTGGTAGGACAAAGTAGCAGTAGAGCATAATATTTAGGAACATAAGATAAATAAAACAAACATCTGGAAAGATTGAAAAGAGTTGCCTGTGAGAAGCAAAAGGTACAAAGGAAGGGCTCAGAGCATGACTCAGTCTTATGAAGCTTTATGTAATATCTCATTTTTAAAAATTTACATACATGCTTTACCTTGATACAACTAATTGATTCAAAATAATTTTTCAAAAGGAAAGAATTCAAACATTACCTTTGTACAAAAATATCACAAGTGTGCTGTTGCTCAAAACGTGAAGACTCTCCTTGTCATTAAGTGGAGGTGCAGCCACTCAGGAAAGGATTAGTCTAGAACTGTTTGAATGCTAAATGCTCATACTTAAAGACAATGTTCCACTGGAATGAAGAATTGGTTAGCACAAGTATTATTTTTATGTAGAAAATTAGTATTTTCTGACCCACTTTATTTTTGCTATAGGTCTTTAAACCCCAAGTCCCATAACTGGCAGTTTATTAGCTCGTTCCCCCCCCCCAATCTTAAGGCAGTTTTGAAGGTAATTTGATTTTAAGCCTGTACAAAATCTAATTCTAGCAAAGATGACATGGTGGGGCACCTGAGTGGTGCAGTCAGTTGAGCATTCGACTTTTGGATTCGGATCAGGTTGTGATCCTCGGGGTTGTGAGATTGAGCCCCACGTTGGGTACATCGAGTCAACGCGGAATCTGCTTACGGCTCCCTCTCCCTTTGCCCCTCCTCCCTGCGCATACTCCCTCTCTCTTTCTTTCTCTCTCTCTCTCTCAAATAATTCTTTAAAAAAAAGAGAGACAGAGAGAAGACGACATGGCTTCAAGAAAATGTCGCACAGCACCTGCATAACCAAACCAGCTTTGTTTTCTTTGGCACCAGTAGCTATTATTATAATCCTTTTTTCTTATATTAACTGTCTTTTTTTCTTTCTTTTAAAACTGCATTAATCAAAGTCAAGGCACTCTCACTTGCTCTATTAAGTCCTATGGTAAGACATTTAAGAACAGCAATTCTTTCCAATCCTGAGAAGCACATCAATCAAGGAGTTGTGTTTAGAAAGAGAAAACAATGTAATTCGATGTTAGATCCATTACCTCTATTGTCGAAAAATTAAAAGTAAGTCATCTTAATTTCTTTCTATTTGTAGCTTGGTTCAACATGTTAATATAAAAAGCAGCAGCATTATCTTACAAGGTTACATTAAATTATATTTTGCGAAAATTGACAAAATAGAACAAATTGGTGGCATATTTTACAAAAAGAAACACAGACTTCAGTGTTTTGGTGTGTGAAATATAATAAAGCTTTGCTGATGGCAGGAGGAAATCAGGACATTAAAACTTAGATTAATCAAATAGCTGAATTTGTGAAGATTTTTAATTTTTTAAATCATTAAAGATAAAATTGAAAACTGTGAATATGATACAAATTAAAAATCAACTGTGAATAAAAGTCAGTACATTAAAAAAATGTTAGGCTGTTGGTCAGGCATGGCCATTTTAGATTTCTAATGCTGTTATAATCACAATACCAACTTTCTGATTGTCTCTAGGAATATTTAGGATTATATTTTTTACAGAAGCCAAAGTACAAAACTTCTCCCAATATGAGTCTTAGTTTTAAGAATTTCTAAGTAATTGTGACTTTAAGCATCACACTGTTATTTTAAGACAATAAAAAATAAATATTTCATTGAAAGAACATGTGTGCTCGTCAAGATGTTTAAAAATAAGTATAGATTCAATTCTGACTTCTGTGTGACCTAATAAACTGGCATTTTCATTCTTGCTCCACATCTCTGTTTGAGTCTCTTAATTCTAAATATTTATTGAATATTTTAATATGTAATTATCTTATCAAATTTATTGTAATTATTTTTGGATATAGCCTTTCTTTCGTTTTTAAGATTATTTATTTATTAAAGAGAGAGAGTGCCAGCCTGGAGAAGGACAGACAGAGACAGAGTCCCAAGTAGGCTCCTCTCTGAGCATGGGGCCCAAAGCTGGGCTCAATCCCATGACCCAGAGATCACTACCAGAGCAGAAATCAAGAGTCTGATGCTCAACAGACTGAGCCATCCAGGTGCCCCTTGCATTTAGCCTTTCTATTCGATCTTGATTTCTAACGCTACCAAAGATTCTATTAACCCGTTCTTTAAGTATTTCAAGAATACTCTTTTCTTCAAAGTTTACATGTTTTTATATACTCTGCTGGTCACCACTACAATTATCTTATTAAAAACAATTCTGATTATGTCATCTATGAGAGTAAATTTTATGCGTTGACATGCTGGACTGTGGTGCCCAGGTATTTGGTCATACGTTATTACAGGTGTTTCCATGAAGGTGTTCTTTTTGGATGATATTAACATTAAATCCTTGGGTTTTAAGTAAAGCAGATTACCCTCAGTAATTACAGCATCTGATTCACTGAAGGTCTTAATAGAACAAGGACAGACCTCTCCTGAGCTAGAAAGAATTCTTGCCAGTAGGCTGTCTTTGGGCTTGAACTGCAATTCTTTCCAGGCTGCTTGCAAGGTGCTCTGCCACTGGGCCATATGATGCACAGATCTAATGGTCCTTGAAATGTCAGTGACAGGGGTGCTGTTCAGAGCTCCTATAGGTGACTCACAGTGCAGGCAATTAGGATTTTGGAGCTAAGCCCTGCCATTCTCCATAGATAATTACTGTCCTTTTGAGAAGTAGCTTTGGTCTGCTATTGTGCCTTAGTAGAGACTAAATGCTTAACCATGGGCCACCAAATTACCACGGGATTGGAGCTGCCCATCACGAACTGGGCGTGATCTAACCCACCAAACCCTAAAGTTGAGTGTGTACAGCAGTACTCCATCATCAAATTGAAGTGGTGTATATGATATCTGCCCTGAGATGGCCCTGGGGTCATAGGAAAATACCTGAAGTAGCTCCAGTGCCTATGGTTTCTACTCTTCTTCCACTGCCTTCTTCCTCCCAGCCCTCCCTGATAGCCTCCTGGGGAGTTCTCTATCGTCAGTTGATAGGGCAGAAGAAGACTCGGGACAGATTTACAGATGATTCTGCATGATACGCAGGCACCACCCAGAAGTAGACAGCTGTGACACTGCTGCTCCTTACTCGGACAAAGTACAAATAAACGAAGTTGTCAGAGAGTGGATTTGTTATGGTTAATTTTATGTGTGAACTTGGTTGGGCCATGGTGCCTGTATATTTCGGTTCGGTCAAACATTATTCTGGATGTTTCTATAAAAGTGTTTTTGAATAAGATTAATATTTAAATCATTGAAATATATATATGTATATATATGTATATATATACATATATATATATATATTCACACACACACTACCATCATTCTCTAAATGTATTTTGTGCTTTTAATTTCCATGCATTGCTAAAGGAAGCCTTTGAAATTTGTCCCTTCCTACTCCATCCTAGCATACAAAACCCAAATCTATTTTTCAAGGCCAAAATAAAACGCTATGTACATCCATTTTAAGATAGAGTCAGGCTAAAAAACAGTGCTTGGAATTGTACTTCTAGTTTAAAGATGAAGCACTGAGCACTCCCAAGGAAACCAAGGGAAAACATGGAAGAGTTTTAAGAATACATAACTGAATTCAGAATAGAGCTCAGAACGGAAAAAGAACTATCTGTGAATCAAAAGCAGGTCTAGAAAAAGAAGCAGACAAGGAATTGTAGTGCTTGCTACCCCTGAAAACCTCAGCTATCACTCAACTACTCCATTCTACCCCTTCGCTACTGATATTACAGCTCAGAAACCAGTGGAACCAGACCTGGCAGCACAGCAAACACAGTTTAAGATGAAGATGGGATAATTGTGATGCAAAACATGACCCACAACTCGGAAAAGAGAGATCCTAGGAAATAAACATAAAAATCAACAAAGAGAAAAATACAAGTGAAAGAAGTAATTAATGGAGGAATGAGCCATTGGCTCACCTTACATTCTATATTATACAAAGAGGTTTAGATTGAACTCATAATGATATATATAGATATAGTCTAATTGTAATTACATAATTTGTCTTGAAATACTGAAAACTATATATATATATTCAGATCTTCCAAAATATACAAGTGTTTCTGAGTTATTATAGAAATAAATGGGTTCACTTGCTTGTGCCCTAAGCATTTCTCTTTTTTATTTATTCTCCTCTCTATTCTATATTTATGCAAAGCAAATGGTTTATCTAGATTTCACTGTAGAATGATATAATACCAAGGCTGAAAGAGTCTTCAAAAGGATTTTAAATACTCATTCTTCCACATTCATCAGGAAGTAGACTTAGGTTATTGTTTTGATAACTGCATATTGTTTATGAAGGTAATGCATACTTTGTGAATAACAGAGAGACCAGCAATGGGCTAGGACTAGATATTCTGTCATGACAGACCTCAAATTCTTTTACAGATAAGCGAGAGATGGCATAAACCAGACGCATCTTTTCTGTCTCTTTCTCTTAGTGCTTTTTAAGGCTCTAAAATGGGAATGCAGAGATAGTCTACTCTTTCAAGGAAATATTCAGGTTCTCTTCTCAGTGGGGTAGATATCATACATGACCTTCTGATTGTCATGACATGTTGGTCTAAGACGAAACAGGAATATAAAAACTGGGAGCCATTTTGAATACTCTTTTATTCTTTCATCCTTTATTTCACATATATTTAGAGTCTACTACATCTAGGGAAACAAACATGAAGGGAGTAACTCCTATCTTTATTTTCTCTTGGTCTACAGGTGACTCAGACTTAAATATGCAAGTGCATATGAATATGTGTTTGAATATTGAAGTTTCAAAGGGGGTTTTCATAGACATATAAGTAAAATGCTGACATAAGGAGAGTTTGAAATTAAGCAGAGCTTCAGAGTGCATACACTTGATAGAAAATTCATCAGATTGAAAAAGAGGTGCACAGATGACTACTGCATTCGAGTCAGAAGACTGAGTACCTAAGGAGTATAGAGGCAAGAGAGATAATAGTAATTCCAAGAATTTCAAGTGTTTAATATATTTAAAGAATCCACTTTGTGTGTGATTGTGACATGTTTGGGATGTGCCCAGATCATCACAGGCCTTGCCTGCCAGGGGTTGTGTTTTATTTTAGAGACTATTATACATTATACTAATATATATATTTAAGCAGCAAGATAATCTAGTTTGTCTCTTAGTAATATCAATATGGTTGTACTATTGAGCTATGGTTTTCAATTATTTTTTGGTATGAGAATCCTTTTCATATTAGAATACATTGTGATAATATTGCAGTGTCTCGGAGTTCAGAACTCATTTCATGAAGAATGAGTTGAAGAGCCGAAAGGCAGAAGGCATGAAGCCATTTAAAGCAGCGATTCTCAAACTTTAATGTGCGTATGGATCACCTGAGCATCTCGTTAAATTCAAACCATGATTCTTTAGGTCTGGGAAAGAGCCAGAGATTCTGCATTTCTCACAAGCTCCAGCTGAATGTCTTGAATAAGAGTATATTGTTCTTTGTATATCTAAGTTACAAAGTCCAGTCACTGGTTATAATCACCGTTCTCCAATTCCGAAGAGAGTTTTTTGGTATTTCTCAGGCTCAGAACATAGTAGATATCCTGTATAATAAAAAGAAAAAAAGAGCCAAAGTCTGAATCTTATAGAATAGCATCTAACACTGCTACCAATTTTATGTAAATCTCAGAATTTTTAAGTAATTTCTGCCTGAATTTATTTCAAAGTGATGACCTAGAATTCAAACACATTAAATGTATACTCCTGAGAGAAATTTTGAGTGGTTTTAGAGCTCAGAATGCTTAGAATATTTTTAAAATCTGTATGCATTTTACTTTCTCACCTGTATTGTATAGTTTTAATGAGAATTTCAGGATAATCTTTCTAAATCCCTAGTATCTTTCTTACTTTTATCTCTCAAGCAAGTCAAAAAGAACATCTAACTATTGCTATTTACATTGATGTGTAAATTTGGTCATACATATTTTATAGAGACATGTAAATGACTCAGCTGAAGCCGAATCACCTGTTTATCCCTCGGATACATGTGTGTACCCCGCTTAACAGCACAACAATTGCAGACACCTGCTTAGCATAAGCTGCTTATAAAAATGCAGGAAGGAGGAGAATGCTTTTGTGAGCAATTTCCTTATAGTATTAATAATCCTGATAGAAAAACAATAGAACACAGATATGGACCTTTACACCAGTGAACAGTCTAGACTCTTTCCGTGTGAGTTGATACAAAGGACTTAATGGTTTCAAAGGGGTTAATGCCCAGTGAAAGGGTTCACATTACTAGAAAAGGCTAAAAGGTAAGGAGAACGAAAGATTTCTCTTTGACTTCAAGAGAAAAAACATGGAAAACAGTAGAGAATTTTCACTTGGGACCTACTTGAACGTTGGCAAATAGTAATAAAATTTAGAAAAACTAAACTAAGCTAAAATAAGTATTTCTCTTTTTTTCATTATATGATATTTTCAGATTTATCTCACTGATTACTGATCAAAAAGAGTTGAAGAAATTAAATAAAACACTGGTTTTTAAGTAGAGTCAGATCTCATTCTCTGTACTGACAGTTTAATTATGACTTAAATTAGTGTTTTCAAATTTGGGGGATATCAAAATAAGTGTGTTGACAAGAGTGATCATAGATTTTTCTGTATAACCTTAAATACTATTAAAGAAAGGTAATATTGATGTTTATTTCACATTGAAAATTACTGCTAACCCTTAAAATCAAGTTTTGTTAATTTATGTTTTAATTACGATAGAAATTGGTAATATTTTTTCCTTTTAGCATACATATAAACTGAGGTGGAAGGACGATTTTCAAAGAAAGTTGCAGTCTAGAAATCTGCTTCTGTTTATAGCAGATTTAGAATAGGCTAGAAGGAGATTTGTTTTGATAATTGCCTATCTGCTTGGACATTAAAAACCAGGGAACTTCAGACTTTATGATATCCTTGTCATCTTCCATGAGTTAATCTCTATAAGTTGTTGCTTCTACAGAACATTCTTGTATCAGAAACAAACAAACAGACAGCTTTTGAAATGAGTAAATGATTGCTGGCTATCTGTTCCATGGAATGCTAGGTATTAACTAGCAGACACTTAGGGGCAATCTGGTTCCATAGGGGTGTATGCCTTTCATTGCCCTTATTGGTCTGTTACGTAGCTTTGTACAGATAGAAATTAACTGTGGAAAACTGATGTGATGTAAGTTATTCTTGTTTACAGAGTTAATGGTTAATTATGTCTGGCGAAGATGCAACTGATTCCCTTCATCCCAACCCACTAGGGTGGAAAAGATCATTCCAAACAATATATTTTATTTTGTTTTTGATATTGACCAGTTTTGTATATATTAGCAAATTTATTTTAACCTTCCTGATTGTCTATATACATGTCTATTCTTAGGAATCTTGAACCAGTTTTGGCATATTACTGGTTCATTTATCAATTACAGAGTAAAATAAGATGTTTCACACATAGTTATTTTTAATTTATGCACGTGTTGTAATTTTACCTTTAAAAATACATAAAGCTTTTAGCACTTGTTGATATAGAGATAGAACCTCGTATCTTTATTTTTTATTATTAATTTTTAAAATATTTTATTTGTCAGAGAGAGAGAGAGAACACAAGCAGGAGGAGTGACAGGCAGAGGGAGTGGGAAAAGCAGACTCCTTGCTGAGCGGGGAGCCTGATGTGGACTTGATCCCAGGACCCTGGGATCATGACCTGAGCTGGAGGCAGACACTTAACTGACTGAGCCACCCAGGTGTCCCAGAACCTTGTATCTTTAGACATGGTTTATCATCCAGATGTTTAGAACATAGAGATCTGGATGAGAATATACTATACATTATATCCTTGCATATTTTCAAGTCACATGAGAATTTCATGCAAGTGAAGACAGTTCTTTTACTATAAAAACTATTGAATTATTAAGTAAAGTAGTTCTTCAACAAGAAAGTCAATTTGGCAAATTGCAATAATCTCACCTTTTTAACACTACTCATCAAATGCTACATCTGTTCTTTTTTATGTTCAGGATATTCTATGTGAATATTTGCCCTTTAACTATATGCTCACATTTTTTTTGCTGTTGTTTATCATGCAGTGTATTTATTCACTATTCTGTGTGATGCTTACCCTGCAATTTTAAAATATGCTATATGACTTTTTAGATTTCTTTTCAATTAACAGGAATCACATAAATCATTTATAGAAACTATTTAGAAAATTTAATCTGTGATTCAGGAAGCTTAGAATCATAAACCAGGCAAGATCCAGAGCTTTGCAACCTGTATGTCATAAATGGGTTGAATTTTAACGCCGACATAATGATGCAGTGAAGAAGGAGAAATTTATGATTCAAACTAGAAGGAGGATAACTCTATGGCAAAGACTTGAGATGGTGAAAGATGAATGAGCTCTTGAGGACAAGGAGGGTTTGGATTTGGATAGAAGCCTGAATACAATATTTGATGATGTAAATGGAAGAAAAAGAGAGAGAGACAGAGATTGGTAAATATGGTTGTGGTTAGTCCTTAAACAATGACATCTATTTTCTCTCTGCAACATGAGGTAAGGTCATCAGATAAGACTGAGGCATTATTGTTCCAGTTTTAGAAATGAGAAACCACTGTGGGTGGCACAGCGGTTAAGCGTCTGCCTTCAGCTCAGGGCGTGATCCCGTCGTTATGGGATTGAGCCTCACATCAGGCTCCTCCGCTATGAGCCTGCTTCTTCCTCTCCCACTCCCCCTGCTCGTGTTCCCTCTCTCGCTGGCTGTCTCTATCTGTCAAATAAATAAATAAAATCTTTAAAAAAAAAAAAGAAATGAGAAGATGATCCTCAGATGCAAAGGTAACAATTTGGGCAGGTGGAGATGCATACAAAATTCTTCAGGAAACTGTGAGCTATCTAGTGTGTCTAAAAAGCTCTCTCTCTCTCTTTATATATATATATATATAACATATATATATATATGTTAGAAGGAGGAAATGGTTAAACCGGAAGCCAAATGGCAAGAGTCTTAGATGTTATTTCTTGATTAGGGATTTATTTGCAGGTAATGAAGAATTGTTAAACTTTTTGATCCACTGAGTGACATCATGAGAGCAATGTTAAAAGATTTATTCCATGGATGAATAAAAGGCAATTGGAAATAGAAAAGATTAAAAGGAAATAAATTCATCAAAAGGCTTTTATAATAGTACATGTTCCAGATCATAAGGGATGAATCGAAGTACTGTTGATGGAAAAAAAAAAAAAGATGAACAAAATAGGGAAAAACTCACAGAAAATTGAGGAAAGATCCTCCGAAGGATAAAACCTCTGGATAGTAGTTTATTCAAAGAAGTGGTATGTTATAAATCACAATATAGTAAATGAAAGTAGTTTCTCTTCTTTTTTACTAACTGTCTATCTCTAGGATGCAATTTCACTAATGCTACCTAATACCCATCATGTGATCACATGGTTCCTGATACGTTCCATAAGCATAAGCTTACATAATGAAGAAATTTCTAGAGACAAACAGATATTGCACTTTGTGCATTGGTTTATGGTAAATTTGTGATAAATTAAACAGAAATAACACAAAGGTAAAATCTGCTGCTCTGTACTTGACATTCACAAATCACAGAATTCTGCATTGTCTAAGATAGTAAGACTCTTGGCAATCTTTCTTTCTTCTTTTTTTTTTTTTTTAAGTAGACTCCATGCTGGGCGTTGAGCCCAATGGGGGGCTCAAACTCACAACCCTAAGATCAAGACCTGAGCTGAAATTAAGAGTCAGATGCTTAGAGAAAAGATGGTGGAGGAGTAGGGCACCCCTTTTTCAGCCGGTCCCCTGAGTCAAGCTGGATATCTATCAGACCATCCTGAACACTCATGAAATCAGCCTGAGATGCAGGAAGATACATCTGGATCTCTACAAACGAACATCTCCAACACTGAGTATTGAGGTACGAAGCAGGGAGCCATGAATCCGTGCACAGATATTGGAAGAGAAACAGAAGGGAGAGGGAGCCTCTGCACTCGGGCGCCGGGAAGCGGTAGCCACCTGCACTGGGGAGCGGGCCGGACTCACGGACCGGCACCCGCAAGAGAGCAGACTGAGACCGTGAGCCCGGGTACGCACGTGCGACCCGACTGAAAACCGGAGCTCCAGAGCACTCGCTTGAACTAGACTGAAACCGAGAGCTTGGGAGTGCACACAGGACTAGACTGAAAACTGGAGCTCCGGAGTGCTCACTGGAACCGGACTGATACCAGGAGCTCAGGAGCATGCTCGCGCGTGACCGGACTAAAAACCAGCGCTCCGGAGTGCGTGCGAACCACACTGAAACAGAGAGCTCAGGAGCGCGCATGGGAACCGGGGGTGGCTGGCGGTGTTAGAGGCACAAAGGACAGAGACATGCCGGCCCTGGAAGCGAGGGCTGGGAGAGCGGCTGTGTGGCGCACAACCTGGGATGCTGCGGGGTTTTTAGCAGCACCTACAGAAACAGAGTTAAAGAGACCAGAAGAGCTCAGTGGAGAGCAGACTGCGATCTCTCTGTTCTGAGACAGAGGCTAGGATATGGCCACTGCTGCTCTGACTCTCAGAAGAGGCACAGAAAACCGCCAGCAAAAGCCTCCAGAGAGCAAAACCCTGGAAATACCAGCTCACATTGTGCCCATCCCCATCCCCCCTCTCAGGGGACAGGGACTCTACCCAAACAGGGTTGCCTGAGTATCAACACGCAGGCCCCTTCCCCAGAAGGCAAGCTGAAAAATCAAGAAGCCCACATCCCTAAGGTCCCTATAAAACAAGTGCACACTGCCTGGGTCCTGGTCAATAATTTGGGCTCTGGGCATCCCCGCAATGTCTCCTCATCAGAATGACGAGGATGAGAAATCCCCCCCAGCAAAGAAACAATAATGAGTCTGTGGCCTCTGCCACAGAACTGATGGATATGGATATAAGCAAATTGTCAGAAATGGAGTTCAGAGTAACAAGGTCAAGATATGTGTATGCTTGAAAAAAATATTAACAAGAATATAAAATCTCTAAGGGCAGAAATGAGAGTGAATCTCGTAGAAATTAAAAATGTTACGAATCAATTGCAGTCTAAACTGCAATGCTCTGACGGCCAGGGTAAATGAGGCAGAAGAACAAATTAGTGAATTGGAGGATGGGATGGTAGAAAACAAAGTTAAAACAGAAACTTGGCTGAAAAAAAATCCAATCTCAAGAATGTAGATTAAAGGAGATTACTGACTCAATTAAACATTCCAATGTCAGACTCATTGGCATCCCCGAGGAGGTGGAGAAAGAGAGAGGTCTAGAAGAGATATTTGAACAAATTGTAGCTGAGAACTTCCCTAATCTGACAAAGGAAACAAGCATTCGTGTCCAAGAGGCAGAGAGGACCCCTCCCAAGGTCAATGACCACAGACCTACCACCTCACGTCATAGTGCAATTTGCAAATATTACATCCAAGGATACAGTATTGAAAGAAGCCAGGGGGAAGAAAATCCTTACATACAAAAGTAAAAATATCAGAATAACATCAGACCTGTCTACAGAGACCTGGCAGGCTAGGAAGGGTTGGCAGGATATTTTCAAAGCTCTATCTGAGAAGAACATGCAGCCAAGGATCCTTTACCCAGCAAGGCTGTCATTCAGAATTGATGGAGAGAGAAAGACCTTCCAGGATCGGCAGAAACTGAAGGAATTCATAACCACCAAACCAGCCCTACATGAGATATTAAGGGGGGCTTCTATAAAAGTAAAAAGGCCGCAAGAGTGGTACAGAACAGAAATTTACAATCTATAGAAACAAAGACTTCACAGGCAACATGACATCATTAAAATCATATCTCTCAATAATCACTCTCAATGTGAATGGCCTAAATGCTCCCATAAATGCCACAGGGTTGCAGATTAGATAAAAAGGCATGACCCATCCATTTGCTGTCTACAAAAGACTCATCTTGAACCTAAAGATACATCCAGACTGAAAGTGAAAGGATGGAAAACCATTTTTCATGCCCATGGACCTCAAAAGAAAGCTGGGATAGCAATTCTCATATCAGACAGATTAGATTTNNTTAGATTTTAAACTAAAGACTGTAGTTAGAGATACAGAAGGACACTATATTATTCTTAAAGGGTGTATCCAACAAGTGGATATGACAATTATAAATATCTATGCCCCCAACAGGGGAGCAGCTAGATACACAAGCCAACTCTTAACCAGAATAAAGAGACATATAGATAAAAATACATTAATAGTAAGGGACCTCAACGCTCCACTATCAGCAATAGACAGATCACCTAAGCAGAAAATAAACAAAGAAATAAGAACTTTGAATGACATATTGGATGGATGGACCTCATAGATATATACAGAACACTACACCCTAGAAAAACAGAATATTCATTCTTTTTGAATGCACATGGAACTTTCTCCAGAATAGACCATATACTAGGTCACAAAACAGGTCTCAACCGATACCAAAAGACTGAGATTATTCCCTGCATATTCTCAGACCGCAATTCTTTGAAACTGGAACACAATCACAAGGAAAAATTTGAAAGAAACTCAAACACTTGGAAACTAAGAACCATCCTGCTCATGAATGATTGGGTAAACCAGGAAATTAAAAATCAATCTAAATAATTTATGGAGACCAATGACAATGAAAACACATCAGTCCAAAACCTGAGGGACACCGCAAAGGCAGTCCTAAGGGGAAAATACATAGCCATCCAAGCCTCACTCAAAAGAACAGAAAAATCTAAAATGTAGTTTTTATATTATCACCTCAAGAAGCTGGAGCTGGAACAGGAGAACAGGCCTAACCCACGGAAGAGATGGAATCCTTCCTGGAAACCTATAAACTACCAAGATTGAAACCGGAAGAAATTGATTCCTTAAACAGGCCAATTAATTATGAAGAAATTGAGTCAGTGATAAACAACCTTCCAAATAACAAAACTCCAGGCCCGGACGGTTTTCCTGGGGAATTCTACCAAACATTCAAAGAAGAAATAATACCTATTCTCCTAAAGCTATTTCAAAAAATAGAAACAGAAGGAAAGCTACCAAACTCATTCTATGAGGCCAGTATTACCTTGATCCCCAAACCAGGCAAAGACCCCCTCAAAAAGGAGAATTACAGACCGATTTCCCTAATGAATATGGACGCCAAAATCCTCAACAAGATACTTGCTAATAGAATCCAACAGTACATTAAAAGGATTATCCATCACGATCAAGTGGGATTCATACCTGGGATGCAAGCGTGGTTCAATATTCGCAAATCAATCAGCGTGATACATCATATCAACAAGAAAAGACTCAGGAACCATATGATCCTCTCAATCGATGCCGAAAAAGCATTTGACAAAATACAGCATCCTTTCCTGATTAAAACCCTTCAGAGTGTAGGAATAGAAGGTACATTTCTCAATCTCATAAAAGCCATCTATGAAAAGCCTACTGCAAATATTATTCTCAATGGGGAAAAGCTGGAAGCCTTTCCCTTAAGATCAGGAACACGACAAGGATGCCCACTCTCGCCACTATTATTCAACATAGTACTAGAAGTCCTTGCAACAGCAATCAGACGACAAAAAGGGATCAAAGGTATTCAAATTGGCAAAGAAGAAGTCAAAATGTCTCTCTTTGCAGATGACATGATACTCTATATGGAAAACCCAAAAGAAGCCACTCCCAAACTATTAGAAGTTATAGAGCAATTCAGTAACGTGGCAGGATACAAAATAAATGCTCAGAAATCAGTTGCATTTCTATACACGAATAACGAGACCGAAGAAAGAGAAATTAGGGAATCCATCCCATTTACAATAGCACCAAAAACCATACGTTACCTTGGAATTAACTTAACCAGAGACGTAAAGGACCTATATTCTAGAAACTATAAATCACTCTTGAAAGACATTGAGGAAGACATAAAAAGATGGAAAGATATTCCATGCTCATGAATCGGAAGAATTAACATAGTTAAAATGTCCATGCTACCCAGAGCAATCTACACTTTCAATGCTATCCCGATCAAAATACCAAGGACATTTTTCAAAGAACTGGAACAAACAGTCCTTAAATTTGTATGGAAACAGAAAAGGCCCCGAATCTCCAAGGAACTGTTGAAAAGGAAAAACAAAGCTGGGGGCATCACAATGCCGGATTTCGAGCTGTACTACAAAGCTGTGATCACAAAGACAGCATGGTACTGGCACAAAAACAGACACATAGACCAATGGAACAGAATAGAGAGCCCAGAAATGGACCCTCGGCTCTTTGGGCAACTAATATTTGATAAAGCAGGAAAAAACATCCGGTGGGAAAAAGACAGTCTCTTCAATAAATGGTGCTGGGAAAATTGGACAGCTACATGCAAGAGAATGAAACTTGACCACTATCTCACACCATACACAAAAATAAACTCCAAATGGATGAAAGACCTCGATGTGAGACAGGAATCCATCAAAATTCTAGAGGAGAACATAGGCAGCAACCTCTACGACATCGGCCAAAGCAACCTTTTTCATGACACATCCCCAAAGGCAAGAGAAACAAAAGATAAAATGAATTTATGGGACTTCATCAAGATTAAAAGTTTCTGCACATCCAAGGAAACAGTCAGAAAAACTAAGAGGCAGCCCACGGAATGGGAGAATATATTTGCAAATGACACTACAGATAAAGGACTGGTATCCAAGATCTACAAAGAACTTCTCAAACTCAATACACTAGAAAAAAATAAACAAATCAAAAAATGGGCAGAAGATATGAACACTTTTCCAATGAAGACATACAAATGGCTAACAGACACATGAAAAAATGTTCAAAATCATTAGCCATCACGGAAATTCCAATCAAAACCACACTGAGATACCACCTTGTGCCAGTTAGAATGGCAAAAACGGACAAGGAAGGAAACACCAAATGTTGAAGAGGATGTAGAGAAAGGGGTTCCCTCCTACATTGTTGGTGGGAATGCAAGTTGGTATAGCCACTCTGGAAAACAGTGTGGAGGTCCCTTAAAAAGTTAAAAATTGAGCAACCCTATGATCCAGCCATTGCACTACTGGGTATTTACCCCAAAGATACAGACGTAGTGAAGAGAAGGGCCATATGCACCCCAATGTTCACAGCAGCATTGTCCACAATAGCTAAATTGTGGAAGGAGCCGAGATGCCCTTCAACAGATGACTGGATTAAGATGTGGTCCATATATACAATGGAATATTACTCAGCCATCAGAAAGAACGATTACCCAACATTTGCAGCAACATGGATAGCACTGGAGGAGATAATGCTAAGTGAAATAAGTCAAGCAGAGAAAGACCATTATCATATGGTTTCACTCATTTATGGAACATAAGAAGTAGGAAGATCGGTAGGAGAAGGAAGGGAAGAATGAAGGGGGGTAAACAGAAGGGGGAATGAACCATGAGAGACTATGGACTCTGGAAAACAAACTGAGGACTTCAGAGGGGAGGGAAGTGGGGAACTGGGATAGGCCGGTGATGGGTATTAAGGAGGGCACGTATTGCATGGTGCACTGGGTGTTATATGCAAAAAATGAATCATGGAACATTACATCAAAAACTAAGGATATACTGTATGGTGACTAATATAACATAATAAAAAAATTATTATTACAAAAAAAAGTCAGACGCTTAACTGACTGAGCCCCCAAGGCATCCCATCTCTTCATTTTACATATAAAGAAAATGAAGCAAAAGATTTTAAAACTAAACTAAACAAAAATAACTTGTGCAAGACTACTGGTAGTTAGTAAGTGGTAAAGTTATTTTTGGTTTTGTTTCTTACAAAGTCTTCTTTATTTCTCATTTGGTGTCTTCTGAGATTCAGTTAAAATGAATAATCACCTGAATTAGGATTCATGGTTTGCTCTAAAGGACTGATTTGCTGGTGGTATATAACAAAAATATTTCCTCTGTGTAAACGGATAGCCACTTCACTGGAGTCATTTTTTCAGAGCACTTATAGCATGCTTTCCTTATATGTGCCAATTCAAGTGTTCTGAGGCCAATTCTTTGGAGAGATTTTGAAGTGTCCTCACTCTCAGATCCTTGAGGTCTCTCTTTACTGGGCTTCTGATAGTCTTGTAAGACTCCACAGTTGTTCGAGGCTGTGGGAGACGTATATGCGACTGCCAGCCTTACTCACCATACAGAAATTTGAAGACATTCCAGAATAGAACCTGTAAGTGCATAATTAACTAATCAGGTTTATTTGAAAATCATGTTTACATCTAGCTTAAGCATTTAGGATTTAAAAGGATTTAGGATTCTATAAGGTGTGTAATATTCATAGTATTAGTTTCTTATAAAAAACTATTTCTAGGACTTCTTTTGATCTTTAGGATATGTCCAAAAGAAGCCACATTAAAAACAAATGAAAATAAGCATTGGGCTGTGTATTTTTGTAAGGGTTTGAAATAAAAATATTGGAGCACCTGGGTGGCACAGCGGTTAAGCACCTGCCTTCAGCTCAGGGCGTGATCCTGGCGTTATGGGCTCGAGCCCCACATCAGGCTCCTCCGCTATGAGCCTGCTTCTTCCTCTCCCACTCCCCCTGCTTGTGTTCCCTCTCTCGCTGGCTGTCTCTATCTCTGTCGAATAAATAAATAAAATCTTTAAAAAAAATGAAATAAAAATATTGTAAAGAATACACATATATAATCAACAAAAACAAAAAGCCAACAGAGTTATTTTATCTCTCAGCAAGAATAATACCAAGAGCAATGTTTAAGAGATGGTTTTAGTAATTTCTTAGGTTATTGTTGGAAGTTTCCAAAAGAATGCAAGGGTAGGGGTGGGTGGGTAGATGCTGCACGGGTGGCTGGAGCACCTGTTACTAGCTCCTGTCTTCCAATCCTCGAGGAGTGTTTGTGGACGCTTTAAGGCTTCTTTTTATTATTATATGTTTTTCCCTGCTTCATTAAATAAGAGCAAGGTCTTTGGACCATTTGTTTTCTTCTCTTTTTGTATAAATTTAGAGAATAATTTTTTTAATAATAATATTTTTTATTATGTTAGTCACCATACAGTACATCCCTAGTTTTTGATGTAAAATTCCATGATTCATTACTTGCGTATAACACCCAGTGCACCATGCAATACGTGCCCTCCTTAATACCCATCACCAGCCTATCCCATTCCCCCACCCCCTCCCCTCTGAAGCCCTCAGTTTGGTTCCCAGAGTCCATAAGCTCTCATGCTTCATTCCCCCTTCTGATTACCCCCCTTTCTTTATCCCTTTCTTCTCCTACCAATCTTCCTACTTCTTATGTTCCATAAATGAGTGGAACCATATGATAATTGTCTTTCTCTGCTTGACTTATTTCACTTAGCATTATCTCCTCCAGTGCCATCCATGTTGCAGCAAATGTTGAGAAATCATTCTTTTTGATAGCTGAGTAATATTCCATTGTATATATGGACCATATCTTGATAATTTTTTAAAAAGATTTTATTTATTTATTTGACAGGGAGAGAGAGAGAACACAACAGGGGGAGCTGCAGGCAGAGGGAGAGGGAGAAGCAGGCTCCCGGCTGAGCAGAGAGCCTGATACAGAGCTTGATCCCAGGACCTGAGCCAAAGGCAGATGCTTAACCAACTGAGCCACCTAGGTGCCCCCTAAAGAAAAATTTTAATGAAACATCTAGTTTCTTTTTCTTCAAGCATATGCATTGCTAGATGTCTACTTACCTGATTATGTAATACCCTTAGTCTTTTCTATCTTTTACATTTATTTGAAAACCTTTTTCTTTACTTCAAAAGTGGCATCACATTTTATAGTAATTTTTGAAATTATTTTTTTTCATAGCATCATTGTATAAAAATACTTGACTATGCCATAGGGACAAAAACAAACTGGAACAAAAAGAAAAACAAAAGAGACACTTGTAAATAAAAAGAGAGTAGTGGAAATCATGAAGCGACCCACTTGTCCCATAGTAGATATGGTAGCTCGACAAATCTCAACATAGGCTGACTCACTTTGCTAACAAGAGAATATATCTACCCCATTATCAAGGAGAGAAGTTTAACTTCCTTAATTTCAATAATTCACCATAGTGAAAACTAAATATATTCCATGGTATTACATTAAAAAATGATGAAGAAAAATGAGTAGAGTTTTAAAAGCTTTTTAAATCTGGTTTCCATGCTTATCCTATTACTGCGTTCCAGTAAGTAGACTTGAATATCTCATCTTCTAGGACTTTTTTTTTTTTTTTTTTTAGAGACAGAAAAAATAGATTTTATTATGGATAACCCTCTACAGAATGTTCCTTTTGATTGAGTTTTCTCTTTTTAGTGTTTGTTGGAAAAAGGATGATAGCAATTAGAGGAATGTGGGCTAATCTAACTAAAAAAAAAAAAAATTCTTTTAAATTACATCAGGTCTTTATGTTTCACTCTTGCCTATGATGGAATATCTTAACATAATAGCCAAAGTACCAAAGCAATTTGATTGTCTCATTCTTGAGTTGTAACTATGTGTTTGATTGAAAAGTCCAGTTTTTAAAATATACATGATGACATTAGGCCGTATTATCCAGAAACTGCCCAGAAGTTTCTAGCTAACTTATTAAATTTTTGTGTGACATTGTATGATGTTAAGGAAGAAGAACATATTTTTGTCTTGCTATACCAATTTTGAAAATAAATTTGAGGGTGCAGAAAAGAATATAGAAGATGCACTATTGGCCCAAAATGCACGCACTGTTTCCCTGGGCCCCTGAAAACCCAAAGTAACTACTCCATTAACTAAGAACAGATTATAGATCATCATGGTTAATATATTTTTAAAAATCCAGTAAGTGTGCTCTTCAATATTAAAACAAACAAACAAAAACAAATCCTAAGAGTTACAGCAGAAACTGAGGTGAAGCAAAACTTAGGACTGATAACTATTTCTACAGAGTCTTTTGGGGAGTTTGGAATGGAGAGACAGGCAAAAAAAGTTTTCTGTAGGTAATATCTTTGGACTTCAGAATTAATAATCAAACACAAATGGTTGTTTTTACCTATGTATTATTTTTAAATATGAATTTCAAAATATATATGCTTCCTCTTAATGATGGCTTTGTTTATACCCTATTTTTGGTCATTTTAATTGTCTGCTAGTTCCCAGGTACGTAAGAAATTAGCTTCTTATAGAAAGTATAATAAAGGAATGTAAAATATTGAAAAAGTAATAGGAATTTAAATTGTCCTACACCTCAATAAATTTGAGCCAGAAACAGGGGTAGTCATCCAAGATAAAATAGTGTGCAAGCCTAAGATACAATAGTATGCTATTACTAAAATATGACCAGGGTAGTCATTTAAGGTACGATTCTATGCTCATGGATTCAGAACCCCGCTGAAGAGGTCGCTATTAACCTGATGAAATCACACTGATAAATGTATACTTTTAAACTCAGGACAGTACTCTAATGCAGTCCTTATGAAATTGTAATATGCACACAAATCACTGTGGAACTTGTTAAAATGTAAATTCTACGGCAGCAGGTCCAGAGTAGAGTCCAAGATTCTGCAGTTTTATCAAGCTCTTTGGTGATGTTGATGGTGGTGGTCCACAAACTACGTTAGTTTGGTTTGTTCGTGTAGTGTTTTAGTCAGAGCTCTCCAGAGAAACAGACCAATAGGATAGAGATGATAGAAACATACATAGATATATAGATAAAAATAGATATAGATAATATAAATCTATGTATAGTTATAGTTATCTATATGCGCCTTTATGAATCTATCTATGTATTTATGTAACATTATAAAATATGAAAGACATTACAGTCTTTATTGAAAAATAAAATTCAGCTATAGTTTTTACTGGAATGTTTTACCAGTTTTCCCCCTTTCAACATTATCTCAAAGTGGCAAAATTCCCTAAATTACAATAAAAACTTTATCTCCAAAAGGCACTAGAAGTCACATCTGGAAGATCATCTTTTAATATGGTTTTATTTCTTTTCTGCTTGGGAGTTTCCTGTGAGCTTCAAGACTGATGGGGCAGGCAAGCATACAAGTCTACTGGAAAGACATGCACTGAACAAAAAGACCAGCTCTCCCACAAAATATGCTTATTCTTAGTTTGGTTTAGTTTTGTTTTTTTCCTCTGCGGGGGTTGCAGCTGTATATGTCGTAAACTCTTACAGGCTATGCCTACAGTCTATTGGAATTATTTGCTATTTGTTCAACTTTTTAAAAATCTTTGGCTCTAAATCATTAAAGAAACCTAGAGGACCAGACTACATTTTACATTTTTAATGAGTTTTCCTTTTTCAAATTTATCAACCTTAAAGGTCTTAAAAATAAGAATATTAACTTCATAGGTATGAATAAAATTATTGTCTGTGAGTAATAATCTAAAATTTGCTATTTGGGAAAATGGTCTTTGTTTTTATTTTTGTTTCGCTTTGTTTTGTTTTACCATTAAGACAATAGATTGTGTGATTATTTCACAACCACTTTATAGTATCTGTGAGATTTTGAATAAATATTTGATTCCCTGTGATATAATTTAAATGCCCAAAATGATTTAGAAGAAAAATAAGTAAAAGAAAAAAAATCTCAAGAAACTCAAAAACCAAAAGGAAAAGAAATGGTAAGACAGGAAACAGCCGCTCTGAGTCTGACTTTCACTCCTGCTCCAGCTCGTGTGTATAGTCATTGGGTCCTTTGTGAAAATTGGAGCCGTTAGATGTGATGGGAAGGAATGTAAGAGTCTTCATTGAGAAAATAGAATAAGTTGGGGGAAAATTATAATAGGGACCAGCAGGATTGAACCTTACAAGAAGAGTGGATTAAAGGATGGATTTGGAAACCAGAATGACTGAATTCAAACACTGGCTCCGCCACTCTCTGATCTTGGGCAAATTACTTCTATGTGCTTTTCATGATACATACAAAGTAACTGATTCAGACAGCTGTTATGAAATTTAATATAAGCACTTAAAAAAAAACATTGCATCTAATAATTACCCCAATATATTTTATTTTTATTTTTATTAGCCTCTAGTGTCTTAAAAGCATTCATAATAAAAAAAATGACTGTCTCTCCTTCGTCTAGTTTAAATATCTTATAATTCACTTTTATCAATAACTCTAAGTGTTACAATAATAATGGTGTTTTCTTAGAAAATATTACATTTATAATTAGAATAATATCTATTTTTAAGTCTGTCTTCCAAATAGTCCTGCTTTAAACTAATTCCTGTTTCCAGTTGAAAAAAAATGTACAAATACATGTAATTACAAGTTACAGTAACCATATGAACTATATTATAGTTTAAATGTTTGAAGTCCCATAAAATTTGTTCAATTTTATGCACAACAGATGAGTTTTATATGCTACATGGAAGAGATATCTATATTTGTCATTGAGATATGGAGACAGATTTCCAACTGCTATGCTCTTTGCCTTTTCTCTGCTCTTAATATCTCATCAAGTTTAATTTCTCTGACTTGCTGTTTATGTTATTTATCACAGTTTCTTTCCTGTATTATAGGAAAAACTAGAACTGTCTCCAGATTTTGAAAACATAATTATAAGGAAGTTTTTCATTATAGCAACACTTCCATTCCAGATTCATGTTATAACATTCATTTTATTATCATATATGTGTTTGGGGGGAGGTAGATGTAGGAATTAGCAAAAGCCTTCATTTTTTTTTTTCAGTTCAGTTTCGTACGTTATGGCAATATCAAACTGAATAGGAATATATATATTTGAGAGACAGAGAGAGGGAGTAGGGAGGGAAGGAGAGAGAGGCAGAGGGAGAGAGAGAATCTTAAACGACTCTGCTCTTAGTGTGGAGCCCAATGTGGGGCTTGATCTCATGACCAAGATCATGACCTGAGCTAAAATCAAGAGTAAGACGCTTAACTGACTGAGTCATCCAGTCACCCCATAAAATTATATATTTTTAAAAAATGTACAACTTTGGGGCACCTGGGTGGCACAGTGGTTAAGCATCTGCCTTCAGCTCAGGGCGTGATCCCGGCATTATGGGATCGAGCCCCACATCAGGCTCCTCTGCTATGAGCCTGCTTCTTCCTCTCCCACTTCCCCTGCTTGTGTTCCCTCTCTCGCTGGCTGTCTCTATCTCTGTCAAATAAATAAATAAAAAATCTTAAAAAATAAAAAATGTACAATTTTGACTACCTTTTTAATTTAAAAATATAGAGAAGTCATTCAAAAAGTTATTTACCATTTACTACAAATAGCATTTATTTCCAAAAATCTCTTTCTTTATGAAACTACAGGATGATGAAAAACACTGTGTAGTTTGGTTTGTATTACTAAAGTCAAGTAGTCTATTGATAATGGAATAGTTCCAGTCAAACAAAATCAGGTTTAACAAACTTCATATAAGCAATTATTTTTCCACTGACTTTAAAAACCAAAGGATATTTTGTTATTAAAAACCAGTTTCCTAGATGGAATACACTTACAACATAGCGAATTTTCTAAAAGAATATAAAAAAGAATAAATTTCAAAGAATAAAACAATCTCAAGACAACGGCAATAACTTTCTGATAAAATATTAACCATGTTGAAATACAGAGCACATTCAAGCTATTAATAGTTCTGAACTACTATATAAAGTGATCAAATAAAAATACAAGTAAAATATAGTATAGTATACAAATGTTATCTATTGCCTGTAACCCAAATCTGTAAGCTTCAATATTTAAGCCATTACAATTTTAACAATGTTTTTATTTTTTTTCCCCAATTTTTAAAAATACTGTTACTTAAGCCAATATCTTTAGGGCTACTCTACTCCTTTTTAACAACATGAATAAAATAAAAGCAAACATTATTTAGTTAAATAAATATTTTTCCAGTTAATATTATCTGTTAATAATTACATGGTATGAAATAGCATTCTTGTACAAGTGAAAAGGAGAGGAGTTGACAGAGGGAAAGAGGAAGAGCGAGACAGAGAATGCGTAGAGCAAGGCGGGAAAGAAAAGTAGAAGCTACAATCAGCTAATACTGGGGAGAGAAACAAAATGAAGAAGTTATGTGAATATTGAACATTCTGTTGCAAGCCCAGGGATCTAAATAATAAATTCCTAAAATGTGTTGCTTCATTTAACTACTTACTGCCTGCCAAGATGATAGATTTTGCTGGATTTTAGTCAGTACTGGAGAGCATTAGAGAGTTGGAGACATGATCAGTCAGGCAGATGGAGGCCAAGAAAACCAAGTTGTTTCAGATCTTTGTATTCTGTAAATATCTTGTTTTTTTCCTTTCCCCCCTTTTTTTTTCCTTTTTCTTCTTTTCCCTATTCTCTTTCCTTCCTATGGTGGAGTTGGGACTATATTCTTAATTTCAAACTTCTGACTGAATTTCTGGAAAATGTTGTTTCTAATAGAAAAGTTTGTTTCATTTGCTCACAGATGTAAACACCCAAACCAACACATCAATTTTTACTGCTGTGCTAATCCTGTATTTGAATTATTGAGTAATGTATGAAACATTTATCTCACTAAGTCAGTGGATTTTTATGAAACAGAGTTTAGCCTTTTGCTCATTATCAATTCTGTTGCAATAAAAAGCATTTAAGAGTATATTGATAACATTTATCAAATTAATTCAACATTCCGTATGCCCACCATCTTGTTCAGTTTTTCTTTAGTTCTGTAATGGACTTGCAAATAATTTCATCATCATTACAGCGATAGTTTATGGGAAATGATATAATTTTCCACAAACAAGTTTGTCTAATTTTCCAGAAGCATTTACTGTCCTTAAACAAAATAAATGATCTAAAGGGAACTACTGTATAGTTGAACTATACTAATTTCTCTGATATATCCTAACGACGGCCCTTGCCGCCTAAACTGGCTGAGTCCCAGGGCTCTCTTAAAATTCATTCATTCAACAGGTTTTTAGAGGGTAGCTGGTTTTTCCTTTAGGCACAGTGTTATGCAGTTGAGATGCAGTGGTAAGCACAAATATCATTTGGTGCTCTCTGGACATTATGATCCAGCAGGATAGATAAGATAATTAAGTATGTGATTACAGGAAAGTCTGGCAAATGTGTGTCATTTCTCTTACTGCATTGCTTTCTCATTCTTTAATAAAGATTCAAACTGATTCATTTTTGTGTGTAATGCAACACCATCTAAATCATCCTTCTCCTTCCCAAATGATGACTTATTTATCAATTTGTTCTTTCATTGAATACTGTGCGTCAGTTATTTATCTAGACATTGAAATAATAGCAATAAGCAAAGCAGATACAATCTTTGTTCTTAGAGAGTTTACATTACAGTAGTTAAAACAGACAATGGGCACAAAAACAAATACATATATGAATTCAAGCAGTACTTAATTCTGTGATGATTAATCAATCAGGTTATAAGATAGAGACATATGGAGGGGGGAAAGAAAGTTGGAGCAGAAACCTGATGGAGAAAGAAGAACCATGGAAATTTCTGCCGTTTCTACCGGGAACAGTATTCCAAGAAGAGAGAACAGAAAATGGTGAGACAAACTTGGTATATTTGAAGTACTGTGGGAACACTAATCCAATGTGACTAGAATTAAGAGAAGAAACAAAAGACAAAGACAGATTAGAAGATAAACTCAAGGAATCACTGAAGATACTCTCTAATTGAAATTCTATCAGACATGTTTAAAAGTTGGATTTTGGAACAGGAAATTATCATAGAATTTGAGCAGCAGGCTGACATGATAAGATTTATTTATTTTAAATATAATCCTGGTTACTTTAAGAAAAATTTGCTTAAGGGAATAAGAGCGGAAGCAAGAAGATCAGTTAGCTGGTGTCATATGTAATAGAAATAGAGGTGATAAGAAATGGTCAAATTTGGAATATATTTTTAATGTAGAACTTGCTAAAAATTTATATATAGGATTTAGGTACGGAGGATGATAATGTTTTCTAGTGTTATGGCATGAGCAACTGAGTAAATAGTTGCTCCTTCACGGAGATGGGAAAGAGTAAGAGAAAAGCAGGCTTTGGAGCACAAGTATCAAGAGTTCTGTTCTGGATCTGTCAGCTTTGTGATACCTTTTAGATATCCAAATGGAGATTTCAGAAAGACAAGTGAATACATGTCTGTAACTGAAAGAGTGTCAATTCTGAAGGTGAATATTTTGGAGATATTGGCAAAGGTGATACCAAATTACTTACAGGTACAAACCTAAGTGTGAATTGAGTGTAGACTGAGCATGGATAAAGATGAATACAAATGAAACCACTTATACTTCAAGAGTTGTGAGTCTGTTCTAAAGGCTAAGGGATAAAGTGTGTCAGAAAGGAGAATTTGATATCTCAGAGGTTAAGTAAGGGGAAGACTAAAATTGACTATTGCCTCTGTTGGTATGGAGATTGATACCATTTTTTTTTTCAGTTTGATTGAGAAACAATTGACATCATCATTGTATAAGTTTAAGACATTCAGTATGATAGTTTGATTTACATACATTAGGAAATTATTGTCACAACTCTTAGCATTTACTGTCTTGACAACTTTCCTATGTATCACACAGCAGCGTTAACTATAGTCATCATGTTATACATTATAACTCTAGTATTTATTTCTTTACCCCAACCCTCTGCGTTGCTAACGACGTGTCTCGTCTTTTTTTTTTTTTTTTTTTTTTTTTTTTTTTTTTTTAGTTTCTACTATAGATGAATTTGTCTTTCTCTGTCTGACATTTCTCTTAGCATAATGCCTTCAAGGTCCATCCATGTGATCACAAAAGGTAGGATTTCTTCATTTTAATATTGTCTTTAGAAAAATGTCTATTCAGGTCTTTTGCCTCCCCTCCTTTCTTAAAGATTTATTTATTTATTTATTTTACAGAGAGAGAGAGCAAATGGGGGGGGGGGGGAGGCAGAGGGAGACACTGTCTAAGCTGACTTCTGAGCTGAGCCGTGGAGCCCCGCACAGGGCTCTCTCCGGGGTTCGATCCCATAACTCATTAGATCATGACCTGAGCCGAAACCAAGAGTTGGATGCTCCACCGACTGAGCCACCCACGTGCCCAATTTGTCCCTTCTTAAAATTGGGTTATTTGGTTTTAGCTATTGAGTTGTATGAATTCTTTATATTTGATATTAATTCCTTATCAGATATATGGTTAGCAAAATTTTCCCCCATTTTATAGGTTGTATTTTCACTTTATTAATGGTAGAGAAATTTTAGTTTAATATAGTCCCACTTGTGGGGTTTTTTTTCCCTTGGGGGGGGTTGTTAGTTTGTTTCTTGTGCTTTAGGTGTCATATCCAAAAATTTATTTCCAAAGCCCATGTCAAAAAGTTTTATTTTTATGTCTTTTTTTTTTCCCTAGGAGTTTAATGGCTTCCAGTCTTACATTGGAGTCTTTAATCTTTTTTTTAATTAATATTTGTGAGCAGTGTATTATAGAGGTCCATTTTCATTCTCTTACATGTGAGTAGCCAGTTATCCCAACACACTTATTGAAGAGACTGTCTTTTTTCCATTGAGTATTCTTGACTCCCTTGTCAACTAATTGACCACATATGCTTGGGTTTATTTCTGGGTTTTCCATTCCGTTTCATTGTTCTATTTGTCTGTTTTTATGACAGTACCATACTGTTTTGATGACTATATCTTTATTGTATAGTTTGAAATCAGGAAGTTTGATGACTACTGCTTTGTTCTTCTTTCTCAATATTTCTTTGGCTCTTCAGGGACTTTTGTGGTTCCACAAAATTTTAGGAATCTTTTTTCTTTCTCCAGAAAAAAAAAAATGCCATTGGAATCTTAGTAAGGATTGCATTGAAACTATAGATGGCTTTCAGTAGTATTGACATTTTAACAATATTTATTTTTCCAATACATGAACATGGAATAACTTTGAATTTATTTCTGTCTTCTTCAATTTCTTTTTGTTAATGTCTTGTAGCTTCAGAGTAGAGAACTTTCACCCCCTTGGTTAAATTTATTCCTAAGTATTTTATGTTTTTGATGTTATTGTAAATGTGATTAATTTCTTTGTTTTCAGAAAATGTATTGTTAAGTGTTAAACACTACTAATTTTTGTTGGTTAATTTTGTATCCTGCAGCTAATGATTCCCATAGGTTTTCGCTACTCTTTTTCATTCTCTTTTCTTTTCATTCCTCTGAGTAATTGCCAATGTTCTATTTGCACTGATTCTTCCTTCTGCATGGTCAAGTCTGCTCCTGAAAGTCTATTGCATTCTTCAGTTATTGTATTTTTTCACCTCTAGGATTTGGGTGTTTTGTTTTTTTAATGATCTCTACTGTTTTGTCAATTATCTTGCTTGTTTTCCTAATTTCATTTAGTTGCCTGTTTTTTCTTTTTTGTTTTGTTTTGTTTTTTGTAGTTCGTTAAACTTCTTTAAGAGGATTATTCCTAATTCTTTGTCTGATAGTTCATAGATTTCTATTTTTTTAGGATCAGTAGTTATAGCTTTATCAGTTTCCTTTGGTCATGTCATATTTACTTTTTTTTTTTATTTTTATTATTATTATTATTATTATTTTTAAGATTTTACCTATTTATTTGACAGAGAGAGAGACAGCCAGCGAGAGAGGGAACACAGGCAGGGGGAGTGGGAGAGGAAGAAGCAGGCTCATAGAGGAGGAGCCTGATGTGGGGCTCGATCCCATAACGCCGGGATCACGCCCTGAGCCAAAGGCAGACGCCCAACCGCTGTGCCACCCAGGCGCCCCTACTTTTTTTTTTTTAAGATTTTATTTATTTATTTGACAGAGAGAGAGACAGACAGCGAGAGAGGGAACACAAGCAGGGGGAGTGGGAGAAGAAGAAGCAGGCTCCCAGTGGAGCAGGGAGCCCAATGTCGGGCTCATCTGGGATCACACCCTGAGCTGAAGGCAGACGCTTAATGACTAAGCCACCCAAGGTCCCCTCATATTTATGTTTTTTCATGATCCTTGATTTCTTACATTGGTATCTGTGCATTTGCGTAATTAGCTTCCTTTCCAGACTTTACAGGTTTACTTTAGCAGAGACAGACCTTCACCAGTCAACTCAGTTTGGATTTCTTGGTGGGTTTACTGGTAATGTCTTTGGAAATGTAGAGTCTACTATTCTCAATTTTTGGGTGAGGTAACTGTTCAGGTGCTGAGATTAGGGATAGGGAGGTGTGCCCCAGTTGAGAACATTTGGATAAGACTGCTGACTTTGTTCCTTACCCAAGAGAGGTTGTAGGATGGACTCCATGTTTGCCTGGATCATCTGGTCAGGCTTACTAGAGGGAGTCAGGACTACGTATTATATTCAGTTGTAGATGGGACTGTGAATTAGCTTTCTGGCCTTGGCAAGGCAGCAAAATAGGACCCACAGCCTATATGGCTTATTGCTTGAGGACCTGAATCAGGCAAGAATGTGCACTGAATTCCCCGGTCATGTGAGGCCACCAGTTTTGCTGTACAGAAGGGGAAAGCCATAGGCTGTGCTTTCTGTTTAAGTGCCACAGTAAGTAGGGTTGTGGGATGACCCGCACAGTTTCCCATGTGCTCTAGTTAGGTTCCCTGGTCAGGCAGGGCAAAGGATCTATTCAGGAATGATCAGGGCTATGAATTCGTTTTCTTGCATGGGTGCAGTGGTAGAGCATCACTAAAGTCAGTAAAGCTTTTTTTGTCTTTATTATTGTTATTATTGTTGTTATTATTATTATTATGTTCAGTTAGCCAGCATATAAGCTTTTGTTGTCTTAACTAACACCAACCCATTCCCCATATTCCCTGGTCAAGCAAGTCCACTGGCTTTGTTCTGCAAACTATTGGCTCTGTGTGCCCTTCTCTCAGTCCAAGCACCACTGGGGCACATAGTTTTCAGATATTCTCACCAGCTCTTCTGGTCAGATACTGGTGGGTGATGCTGTTGATGTGAAATGCCAGAGCTCAATAGCAAAGGATCAAGAAAGAATTCTTGAGATGTTTCTGATGCAAAAAAGCGTGGTTTTACTAAAGCACAGGAACAGGACCTGTGGGCAGAAAGAGGTGCACTGGGGTTGTAAGGCGTGTCTGATGATTTACTTTCAAGTTGGGAGGGTGTTAGGGATTAATGTAAGTCTCTAACGAATTTTGGAAGCAAGGACCTTGAGGGGCCAGGTCATTTATTACTGCCTAGTAAAACCCCATTCATGAGACCCTTCAGATGTGTATCAGTGGGCCATATGTTTGAGGATGACTGCTAACATATATCTTGGGGGAATTGAGATAAAGGAAGTTTCCAAAGGGATTTTTATATGTTAAAGAAGACTTACAGGATCCTGGAGGTCAGTTTAATGTCAAGCTAAATTTGTCTTTTGCCTCTAGCAAAGTATTAATATTGAGGGAGTTGAGTTGCTGGAGGAAGGTCACTCTACCTGTCTCAAGAACTTGTCAATGGGCTGTAAATTGTAAGGAAATTTAATTTTTTTCTGTATTTCTTTTGCTTTTGTTCTCCACATCACTGTGTCTTAGTTTCTTCATCTGGGTGGGAAGGAGAAAGGCTGCTCCAAGAAATTCTCAATTTCCCATACAGGAGTTGGGAAGGACTGAGAGGTATGCTCAGCCTTGGCTATGAACTGGCCTCCCTACCTGTGCATAGCACAGGAAAACTCCATGCCCAGAACTGACTTTGTTCCGGGGTTGTCAGCTCTGCCTATTGCCTCTCAGCTAGAGTGTTGCTGGGCTACACATATTCCAGGTGTTTCTTCCAGCCCATCTGGTCAGATATAGTTGGGAGATACTCTCCAGAGCAGGTGGGGCTATGGCACAGCTCCTTGCCTGGGTGTGGGCAAACTAGGCTCTAGGGCTGGCACAACTCCTTGTTTGAAGACCTGAATCAGGTAAACCTGCACCTTGACACATTCCTTGATCAGAGCACCCCAACTTGACTTTGCAATGAACAAAACCGCTGGTTAGGATTACTACTTGGGCACTGCAGTTATGAACTCCTTCTGCCAAGATCCGTGTGCTGATTATTGCAAACTCCTCTCCCCTTCTCCATCACAGTCAGATTCCCAGTGGTTGAGCCCTGGATGTTATCCTGTAATTCTGTTGTACGAGATCAGAGTAGGGGCTCCCACAAAGTGACCCCAATGCTGGAAGGTGCTGGTTGTGTCCCCCCCCCCACTTTTCTTTTACCACTGGAGGACCCAGAGGCTCAGAGGAGACCTCTTCCACACCTCCCTCCCACCTCTTCCACTCTGCTAGCCTGGGGAAGGGGCAATGTGGTCAACATGTAGCTGCTTTTCTTGCTCTTCTAATTCAGTCTGTCTTGGTCTCTGAGGTGTGGTGCGGAGTTGCTTCAGCCTAGATTCTCTCAGCAGTGTCTTGTTTTTGAATAGTTGTTAGTTGTTCATGTGAGGAGGGGGTCAAAGTCAGGAACAACATATGACACCATTTTGTGAAATCACTCCTTGTCAATGCTATTAGTGAACTTGACAGAAAAATCATAATTGAAGGAGAGCATGTGAGTTGGAAGAAGGTATTATAAAAAACCTGTTTTGTAAAAAAAAAAAAATTTGCTACCTAATGATGTAGAGAAGTAGAACAGTAACTGAAGAGAGTTAAGGAATAACGATGGTTGGCTAGGATGGAGGATGTTACCACATGTTTACATCCTGATGAAAATGATGTAATAGAGAAAACAGGATTGATGATGTAATGTGGGGACAGGAGCTTACTTCTGGGGGAAAAAAGCCTCAAATACGCGAGAGAGACGAAGGTGAATCAACTAGACGAATGCAATAAAGATTGCTAGGCAATGCTATGAGCCCAGGTGAAATCTGTGACATGAAATACACAATGATCCCATTGACGGTGGCCTATTTTTCCCTACTCAGGTTCTAGAGGTGATAAAAAGACAGTAAATTAAATAGAGTTGCAGTTTTTCCAACTGAAGAAGATAGAAGAAGGTAGGGCAAATAATTTAAGGGTGATTGTAAATGTGATTTCATGATTATAATGGAGATTCATGGCATCTAAGTTGGATATGGAGATTTTTGCGATAGTGATTGAAAGTGAAAATGGTACCACCAAAGAATTGGAAAGTGAAGAGTTATGACAATGGTTAAGGCAGGTGAGCTGGAAATATTAGAGATAGTGGTCAGAGAAGGGCTGACTTTAGTAACATTTTGGAGTTATATAGTTATTCATAGTAGGAGTCATGGTGTCTGGGAGTTGGTGGTAAAGGTAGAGTGGAGGTAAAGTTATTGATAATGATGAAATTTAAAAAAAACTGAAAGTTGGAGGAATCATTTCTTGGAACAATCTGGTACACAAGGGGTCAGCAGCCTGAATTCCAGTCCAAGCTCTACTTCCAACCCTGGGCTCTGGACAGAGACTAACCTCAATCTGGAAGAAGGAACTCCTTTTTTAAATCATCTGCCCAAATTGAGTGCCTCTACTGAAATTCATACACACCGAAGATGCCTTTTAAAATAATTTGAACAAATACACTCTTTGTGCTAGTGGCCCCTGGTTTGAAATCACCAAACATGTAGTAAGAAGGGTGTGTTAAATTTGTCAATGAATGAGAAGATGTTAAGTTTGTTAATGAATGAGAGGGACTGACAGGAGGGTTTGCATATGATCACACCAGAAAGGTAGAAATAGTATGTTCTGCTGGCATGTCCTTCAGATGGATTGAGATTTTAACTTCAAGGGGAAGGACAAGCAATGGTTTGGAAGCAGCTATAAGAAACAAGGAAAATACCACTCTGCTTACAGGCCTTATAGGTGTAAAATCATCCATCACTTGACAGAACTGCAAGGTAAGCTATGCCTTGAGAAAATAGCAGATTTTACTTAGATTAAGACAATGAAGAAAGGTTTGTTTCAGAGAACAGTTTGTATCCTGGCTTTACTACTTACTGTTTGTTACTGAAATTCTTTGTCCCTCAGTTTCTTCATCTGTGAAGTAGGAATATAATATAATGTAGTATGGGAATGGTATTAAATTGTCAAATTGCTGTGAGATTTAAAAGATACACAAAGATAGGGCACCTGGATGGCTCAGTTGGGTAAGTGTCTGACTCTTGATTTCAGCTCAGGTCATACTCTCGGGGTTGTGAGATTGAGCCCCATGTGGAGGCTGCATAGGGCTCCATGCGCAAAGGGGAGTCTTCTTAAGATTCTCTCTCTCCCTCTGCCCCTCCATCTTCTCCCTCTCTCTCTCTCTCTCAAATAAACAAATCTTTAAAAAAATAAAAATTTAAAGTCAAAAGATACACAAAGAACATAAAACATGTCTTGATACATAGAAAACCCTTAACTATGACTTGTTTTATTCTTTCTTAAATAGTTCTGAGTGTGTCATTGTTGTTGATATGTGTACCTGAGAGATAGAAAATGAGGATGGTTGTGATGTGTGAGAAGGTGTGGTAGGTGACAGCCTTAACCATGAAAACTCTTACTGGGGAGGTTTCTTCCTAGGTGCATTCCAATCATTATTCCACCATTCTTCATGTAAAGTCCCTTCCATTTTATGAATAGTTAAGTCATATATAATATTCACTACCCAGCAAACTTTTCAGCCACTATTCCTTAACTTTTGAAGAAAATTTCAAGATTTTTACCCCATCTCTTTTTCTTCTTACTCATTTATCTTAACTAACTTGAATGGTGTGGAATGGTATCTCAGCTGACACCTAGCCTCTTAATTTCTTGGCCTTTCATCCCTGAAATTCTCCACCTTAAAAGCATTAAGTCAAACATGTCTACTTAAACAATAATATTTATGGAGGGTGGCTGAGGTACCAATGGAGATTAGAGGGGAAGCAAAATTCTCTACATCACTACCACTTTGGAATAAAGTCTGGGAGACTGGGAGTACAGAGCAATTGCAATTTACACCGATAGTCTCCCATCTCAAGGACATGTTTCTCACTATTTGTCTACAATGGGAATCTAATAATGGTGTAACCAGCAATGGGGCTGGATGAAAGGGCAGGAATCAAGCCCTGATTTATAACATTTTTTTATTTCTATGGTGTAAATAGCTTCACTATGGTGAATTTCAAGCTACTACATGACATATTGAATGTGTTTCTGGGAGGAGATACAGTAGCACTCCATTGTGTTAGCATTTCACCATACAAATAATAGAAAAATGATCACAAGGGGTAGATAATAGAAAATAATTAGGACAGGATGGGTTTTGAGTGTTAATTACTTTTGTTCTTCATGTAATTTATTTAATTATAAATTTATGGAATTTAATTTTTAATGATAGCTGTGTTTTACAACAGGATCTCAAAATTCCTGAAAGATTTCTGCCACAAGACCATATTTAAAGCCATGGTCTTCTTCAGAGCTGTAACAGACTGGTCCTTTGCACACTAGTACAGCCTGAGAGGATGAAGGAGTTAACACCCTGAGGTGCAACCCTCAACAAATACGAATAAGCTACTAAAGAGGGGCCTCAGCACCCCATGCTCCAAAAAGGCATTCATGGGAGGTTATGTTTTACTCTTCTTGGTGATTCCAGCTGACACTGATACAGGCTGGCTGAGTCCAAGGACCCAGACATGGACAAGAGGAGTTTTGGCTCTGTGCAGTATAGAAATCAAACACAAGCCACGAGGAAGTAAACAGAGTTTACTGGAGACATAGAGTGCAGACACAGAGTATCTGGGAGACTCGGGGGGGTGGGGGGGGAGAGTGAGTCTTATCTTTGCTTGGGGTCTGTAGTTTTTACGGAGGATTGTGGTCCAGTGCGCATGTCTTCCCAGACATCCAGGAACAAAGATGAGTGTTTAGGTGTCTTCCACAAGTCATTATGCCCTGAGCCAGTGGTCTTGATGAGTCAGTGGTCTTGGAAAATGTTCATGATGGGGGCACCTAGTGGCTCAGTTGGTTAAGTGTCTGACTCTTGGTTTCAGCTCAGGTCATGATCTCAGGGTTGCGAGATCAAGCCCCGAGTAGGACTCCGTGCTCAGTGCAGAGTCTGCTTGTCCCTCTAGCTCTCCCTCTTCCCCACCCTCCACATGTGCTCACATTCTCTCTCTCTTTCTAATACACAAATAAATTAAATTAAATTTAAAAAAAAAGGAAAATGTTCGTGATGACCTCACCTGGTTAGTACTTAGGTATTATCTATTGTGCTGGAATACTCCAAGGAAATCGTTAACTCCTTGACCTTTACAAGGACACACATTATCTGTTCTATAAGGCCTGTGTAAGGTGGTGGTGTTTAGGTCCTAGCAAGGATAGAAGAAGGAAAAAGAATGAAAAAAGTTTTTTATTGGATCCCTTTAGTTTCCCTGTCTCCAAACCTCAATAATGCAGTCCCTCTGATGTTTTTTCCTCTTTCCCTTCTCACGTTCCCTGTTCAACAACTTCTGATTTCTAGGAATTTCATAAATGACCTGCAGCCATGACTTTGACCCAGGTTATGCTTTGGAGAAAACACAAAAAACTAAGAATTTAAAACCAGAAACATTCCTAGGAAGCAAGAATTCAGAATAAAATTCTGAAACTAGGTCACTCTGTAAGATAAAGTTATCTCAAAGCAGAACTACTTATCAGTCTTATCTGTGCGGCTGCCTGCAAGGCTGATACTGACTCTGACCAAGATAAGGAGGAGATAGGTTAGCTAGTAGTTTATAATGAGCTCTTTAATGCTTGAAACCTCCTCAGCACCTAGAGCCACCTTGTTTTTGTTGTCTAGGGATGTGTAGATTGATGACTTACACTCGGTGAAATCAATTAGCAGCCGGCTTAGGTGTGTGTCCTTTGGGGCATAAAAGACCCTCCTGGAAACTTTTGCCCCAACTCTCCTGAAACCAAGATTCCTCATCTATGTCTTAGTAGTTCACATTCCGAGGTTAAAGAGCAAGTACCCTGGAGAGCTGTGCCTAAAAATATCTCAGACTCCCATAGCTTACCTGTATTTTATTTCTACTGCTCTCTACAAAATCATTTAGCTTCATTAAAGCCTTACATGAATATGTTCTGCAGGGTTTATGAGTCCTTTCAGTTATCTGCCCTGTGTGACAATCAAAGTCTCTCATCATCAGAACGTACTGTGGATCCCATTGCTGGTGGTAAGCATCGGGCGGCTATATAACAATTAATAAGATTCTCAGCCAATTTGGGATAAGGTACAGGCAAAGTGAAATACTGGATTATGGAGTTGTTCTAGCATTCAACTGGTGTGATGTACTACTACTACTGGGCAGGAGTAGAGGCTAATGATAAGTGACTTCATGACAATGGAGTTTATGGATATTATCAGTTCTCTTCATCAGGTCCAGAAGGTATAGTAGCAATATATCATACATTGAAGGTATTTTGGATCAAACATATCCAGTGAACCTAAGTGTGTTTCATAAAGTGATGGGACAGTCTCCCAGTTGCGTTCCACTGACATCTCCCAGCTGCCACCTATACGACTCAAGGGGGTTGGATCCTCTGGTGACTGAGGAAAATTGGGGGTTTCAATAGTTGTTTACCTTGCTGTGTTGGTGTTAGCTAAGAACAGACTGCTGCTGCATTGAGCAGACCTGTGAAAAGAACTCTTGGATGTATGCTTTGAAGGAGTGTGAAATGGCCTCCACTGATGATGTACATAGAGTCTGGATAGTGGTGAATACCTTGATAGGTTGGTTGGGGACCTGGGAAGGCAAAGTAGAAGATTAGAGGCAAGGACATCTGGAGAAGTGAACGCTGACTGATCTTTGGGAATGAGCACACACAGTGAAGAATTGTTGTGTTCCACGCTGATGTCCACCACAGAGGATGCAGTGTAGAAAAGACACTCATAAATCAGGAAGCTGGCAGGTGTCGCCTAACCCTACCCATAACTTCTCCAGTGCTAGTACAGTGGGTTCAGGTGCAGTAGTCCTGGTGACAGGGAGTTCAGTTACGCAGAGCCCAACAGCATTGTCCTCTTTCCAGGGTCCCTTTTAAAGTTGACTGCATTACTGCTTTCCTGGTAGTGAGCACTTGATATACAAACAACCACTTGGTCACAAATCAATCACATGACATACCTTCCACCCTTCCATGCCTATACCAGATATAAGTATACCTGATTACCTACCCTGATTACAGTGTCTCTGTCAGAACCATTAGGGGATAGCTGATAGTACGCCTGACTTCCTATCATTGGATGCCACATAACAGAACCTCAATCCAAAGATTCAGTTTACAGTGAAGAATTTGTGACGATGAATGCATGATCAAGAATCCACTGATTTTGCTATGGACACATCACTATGAAGTAGTCAGCCAGATAGAACCCTGCAATGCCCTCATCGAAGGCATCAGAGGGGAAATGAAGCACTGGAAAGTTATGGTGCCATCCTCTAGGATGCAATATTTATGATAATTCAGAAACTATTCATGCTGCTTTATTACTAATAGCTAGAATACCTGGGTTCAGAGACCAAAGGTTGAAAGTAAGATTTATCGCCAGACTCCGTGACTGTTTGATACTGATACATGCCTGCTACTCCCCACCCCCAATTCGTATGTCAAAGTGGTAACCCCCAATATCTTAGAATGTGATTGTATTTAGAGAAAGGGTCTTTAAAAAGGTAATTAGGTTAAAATGGGGTAATTTGTGTGCAGCCTAATCCAGTATTAATTGGTGTTATAAGAAGAGGCAATCGGGATACAGACACACACAGAAAGAAGACCACCTGAAGACATAAGGAAGAGAAAGCAGCCATCTACAAGCCAAGAACAGAGTCCTCAGAAGAAACCACCCTTGCAGACACCAGACACCTTGATCTCACACTTCTAGCTCCAGAATGATGAAAAAATAAATTTCTATTGCTTAAGTCACCCATTCTGTGGTACTTCGTTATGGTAGCCCTAGCAACTAATACTGTGATCAACTTACAGAATTTATATTATCTGTATTGGTATTTGGGCTCTGCTATATTGAATATGCTGGTTTGGGACTGAAAGGACAACACCCTCTTCTGAACCTGAGTTTTGATTACTAAACCAACAGGCAAATGAAGTATTACATTGACAAGCATAACTGACCCTCATTATTATAAGGAGTTAAAATTTTTCTTACACAATAGGGACAAAGAGAAAGATGTCAAACTTGGAAGAAGTCACTGGGGAATGTCTCTGGGCATCTATGCTTTTAAATAGGAAATTGCAGCAACCAGAATGAGAAAAGACCAAAGCAGTAAAGAGCTTACAGCACTCAGGGTTGACAGTAGTTCCCCTGCTCAGGCAAGCAAACTCTACGGTCTGTAACACCTGCTGAGAGTGAGGGAAAACTAGCATGGCTGGTGGAGGAAGGTAGAGATGACTATCAGTTAGGTCTTTGAATGTAGTTTCAACAGCTTCTTTCTTCTGTGCAGTTTCCCTTCTTAGAGATATGGTTGGTTACTTCCTTGTAGCAGGTCAGGCTGTGTGATTTTTGGGGCCCAATTCAAAATGGAAACCCAGATCCCCTTGTTCAAAAAGCAGAAAGAAATTGTAAAAGATACTAAAATACTGTTTAAAACTTTTTCCTTTCTTCCTTCTAATTTCTCTCTTGACCAGAGTGCTTTTAATTTGCTATTTAATGTCGTGTTCTCTCCAGTAGGAGGTATCCTAGGGAAAGCATAGAGCTTCCCAGGTGTCAAGGATGCCCTCTCAACTGAGCATGTGCATGAATGACCTCTGGGAAGTCAGGCTGGCCCTCCTGCCAGCAACAACACCAACACACCATGCAGGGCAGGTAGAGGACGTGGGTGGGTATTCAATTTTCCTTTTCTAGGGGCTCACAGTCCCACCCCGCGATGGGCAGATTACCCCCAAGGGATTGCAAATTCTATGTTGGGAAGCACTTGTATCTGGGCTGTGGGCAGAATAGAGGCCGGTCCCTGCCTTGTTTCCTGCAATGATGACACCAACCAGGACCAGGACTGCAACTGTTATGCTGACTTCAAGACACTGTGGGGCATGGAGGTCAACACCAACTCTCCCTGCACCTGTGCCCAGGCTGCTACAGGGGTCAAATGGGAATGGTAGAACATAGGCCTACTTCCATTGGTATAACCTGGTCTCTATGAGTGAAGGGAGGGCTGGCAGTAGTTGGTTGAGGGAGCCTGGTACCAGCATTGTTAGAGGGAGAGGAACAGGCAGCCTAGAACTTTCCCATGGCGGTGGTGGGAGGTGGGATAGTTCAGAAGCCTAGTCTCCAAGTACCTTCTTCACTGTCTACTTCCAATCTCTCTCTCTCTCTCTCTCTCTCTGTGTCTCTCTCTCTCTCTCTCACACACACACAGAGGCTCCATTGTTCCATCAGATTTTACTTATAAAATGCAAGTTCAAAGATGACAAAAATAAACTTTAAGCACCAAACCTTACTGAATGCAGAACTTGTGGGACTGCCCAGGTCACAGGGCATTGAGGCCAGCCCTGTCTTAAAGAGTAGACAGGCCTGAGTGGATCTGAGCGGTGTGAGGGTTGGACTACAGCCAACACTTGTGGTGTCCTATGTAACACTCCTTCATCTGACTGATTTTATCCACAGTTATGGCTAATAGTTCTGTCTTATGGTAAAACTACCCACTTTGTGCTTTGACTCTGCTTCAGGGCCATTGCTGAAGCTAAAGGAACCCACAAGCCTGTGTGAAAATGCAGCATGAAAGTTTGTGGTGGAAAAGCATCTAAGGGCAATTTTCAATTAATGTGGGTTGGGAGCTGGTGGACAAAAGCATAGACCTTTCATTTTCCAGAGGCTCATTTCCGGGGCACTGTCAAAGCTTCTCAGAGATCCTGGTGGAAAGGGAGTTCTTGGTTTCTACAGCTTTATCATATCACTTTTGCTCCTACCCACTACCTCACTCTCGCTTTCTGATATCATCTCCCAAATAAATCTCAGTGCCCAAGTCATTGCCTCAGGCATTTCTTTCTGGGAATGTAAATTAAGATGTGGGTGGGGAGAAGAGCGGGTACGACTACTTCCTTTCCCATTATATCCCTCCATCACTCTCCAGTCCTTCAGCAATAATTCCTAGTAATTTGAATCCATGAATTGTAGGACTTCTACAACCCGGGGAAATAAAAACTTCATTTCAAAGCTGCAGTTTCCTGTTTTCCAAAAAGTGGTGATCATAACCCTTCCCCCCCTCACCCTCTTTTGAACATTTTCCTCCTTTATTCTGGGATTCTGGGGTAGTCTCAAGAATTATCCCTTTAATTTCAAATGTACACAGCAACTTAGTAAATCCCTGTTTGGGATGATATCTTTGAGGAAATAATGGAGTTTTAAACTTCTAAGCCCGGTGTTCTCTTAATAATGTAGATTGATGTCTATACCTTTTTGAGTCTGGGCTTTGTCAATAAAAATTGTGTTGCTCTTTTCAGGAGAAATGTTTCTTTTCTGGATATAGATTGTAACTGCACTGTGTGGCATGCCAATGCTTGTTTGTGTGGACATCAGTGCTTTGATATTTGAACCGTCACTGAGGCCAGAGCTAATATCCAGGGGCCTCTAAATGTGAAAGCTTGGGCTCTGCCTTTGGTCGGAGAGATAACCATGAAAAGAACTAGGCCAGATTTGTTGAAGCGCACACTGACACACAGGATAAAGTATCCTATATTCTGATCATGGTAAACAGCCACTTAGCCACTCAAGCCAGACATTTTGGACTCATGCTTCTCTTCCTAACCAATGACATTAACTCATCCATGTGTCCTAACTGATTCTACCTCTTTAATTTTCTTATTAATTCCTTTCTATCTATCAGCAGTCCCGCCACTATATCCCTGGTTTAAGCATTTCTCATCTATCTCACTATATCTCTATGCTAATTGGTTTTCTACTCTATTCTTGCCCTAGACATCCCACACAAGAATAACAAGCAAGACTGTCAGTTCTCAAGTTAGTGCTGTCCCATACAACTTTCTACAATGATGGCCATGTTTTATACTTATTTATACTTACTAGCAAGTATAAATACTTGTCTGATAGGATGGCTACCAGCTACATGTGAGCACTTGAAATATGGCTGGTGAGATTGAAGAGTTAACTTTTTAAATTTTAATTAATTCAAATTTATAATGAAATAATCACATATGGCTAAGGGCTACCATATTTAACAGTACACTTCTAGAATGTACACTCCCTGAAGAGGCCTTCCATTAGCCACCAGAGATCAACTGTTCCTTCTTATTTATTCCTAACACCCCTTGTGCACATGATTGTTTCCTTAATTACTTTTTACTAGTATGTCTCACACTGATACGTTATAGCTTCTTAAGGGCGGAGATATTATCCTGAAAATAATAAAAATAACAACCTCAAAGCAATAATTGGAGGTAGTTAACACTTACCTCCTCTCCCCATGTTCCTTCTTTAGTCTCAGAAAAGATTCCCCAAACGATTCTACTTTCTTGGAAAAGTCCTTGGAAGAACCCCTTTTTTCTTACTCCACCTTTCACTTGCTTCTTTATTGGGGAAAGATTCACTGGTTAACATCATGCATGCTAGTACATGGAGTAACTTTGCCTCAAAACTTAGTAGTAAAGAGACATACCTTGACCAGGCTTTGGGGCAGCCTTCTAGGAGAAGACTTGGTGACTCAAACTGTCCATAATCTTTTCCACTTTCTACTACTGCAGAAACTGAATCGTGAAGTAGACCAAGATCTATATGAACAGTGTGTAAATGTCTTTAAAGTCACCTCTGCAATTAATTTGACTAAGAGGTGACTTCCAAAGTTTTGATTGGGAGGGGAAAAAATAAAGCTTCAATTTGTCCTCAAATTCAAGTCAGATTATTCAATTCAGTTGTACCATGGAGCCCCATATATTAGGACCTTTAAAGGCTTCATTTATTAAGGATTCTTTGCTTTGGTTTTTTGTCCCAGGTGGGTACCTAGAAGGAAGAATTGATTAATGTTTGATATCTCTAATTCCCCAAGACTAATAATCACTAGTAATTATTTAGGACTTACTGTGGGCCACAATCTGATGACTACTTTATTCTGTCTTTCATTCAGACAGTATGTACTAAATACCTATGCTGGTCCAAGAACTGTGCTAGGTGATAAGGATACAGCAGTCAGCAAAATAGACCTAGTTTTTGCTTTTATTGAGCTTATAGTTTTTAGGGAAAGACAGATAATAAACAAACAATAAGATATACAAACAAAATACATATTTGTAAGGTACTTAGAAGGAAATAAACAATGTGCCATAATGAAAAAAGATTGGAGCATGGTGTGATACTTTTAGACAAGATGAGTAACCCCCACAGACATTTAATCAGGGACCTTAAGAATAAGAATAACGAGCCATACAAAGTTCTGGGGGAGGAGTGTCCCTGGTATGGGAAACAGTACATACGAAGATTCTGAGGTAGATAGTAGCTTAAAAATCCATGTGACAGGAACATTAAGAATATGGGATGAGCAAAATACTCAGAGTAAATTCGTTATTATCCGTATTACAAATGAAAAGGTGAAAGAGTAGAGATGTAAACTAACTTTCCCAGAGTAACACAGCTAGTGAGTGACAGAGCAAGAATTTGAACCACATCTGTAGGACTCCAGAGTTCATAGTCTGGATCTTGAGTATCTAACATAATAAGTATTTAAACAAATGAGAAGAAAAATAAATAAGTGTTGGAAAAGGGATCTATATAAACCATTAAAACCTGTCTGATCAGCCAAAATATCAACACTAGTCTAGGTTTAACACAATAAAACTTGTGCTAAAAATCCTCTTGTGAAAACAAACCTATTAGATTTCACATCCATATAATTTAGTAGTTAGGTGACTTCTTAATATTTTTTAAAATTGTTCTCTGTATGATAGTATCATTGTTTTAGCTACATAGAATTTGTTTAGTGTTAGTATAGTTTTCCGCTTAGTTCATTGAAGAATAGAAATCAGATTATGTTATCTCTAGGTTCCACTGCTTATGAAGCTATTACTATCAGTATCTTCTATCTACTGGCTTTGAGATACAAATAAATTAATCTCCTAGGAGTGTATCTTAGAATGACTCCCTAGGATTTAGATTAAACTTTGGAAAAATAAGAGGAAATAGTAGGAGAGTGCTATTACAAGTTGTTTGCTTGCAGATATAAGAAATCACTGACTAGAGAATATCTTGTTATTACTTTGTAGGATTTTTAATATTTTATTGTCTGGAATCCTTTGAGAATTCAGTAACGACTATGAGAATTCCCCTCCCAAAATACACGTAGACAAATTTTGAAGATTTACAAAGTTCCCCAGTTCCCAAAGGTTATCATCTAAAGGTACTAAATAACATTTTAAAAGGTTAATAATGCTTGGTTTAACACCTTTGGTTTTGGATAATTTCTCCAGAAATATCTATGTGAAATTTCCATATTTATTTTCTTTGTTTTATTTACTTCCTGACTTTATGAGTCCTATACATACAGATTTCCCCCACTACCCAGAAGTAGAGTATTCCTATGAAATTTTTTGTAAGCTGAAATGGCTTAAAGTCACTGTCCCCTGCTTTCTGAAAGTTTGCAATATGCCACTTCACTTTTACCAAAGACCTACATTAGTACTACCTGGTTTTGCTAACTGAGAGAAATCTGAAGAGGATTTTTGCTTTTTTGAAAAAAACCATCACCTGTATTAATGTAGGTCTTTCATAAATTGGAAGTGGTATAAGGTGAACTTTCAGAAAAGGGGGGTACCTGTATGTACTTCTATTATTTTATACCTCTCTTTTTCCCAGATAGCATCCTTTTTCAAGTTTAACAAAATGTGTGTGTTTGGTGTGTGTGTGTGTGTGTGTGTGTGTGTGTGATGCTTTCTCAATTTTCAGTCTTGTTTCCAGGTTGGTTTTTTCCTCAGTCCCTTAGGGTTGATGTATAGTGGTACGCACTCATTTCTACTAAGACACTCATTCTATCAAGAGGCTTTTGTTACCCATTTCCTTTTTCACAGACAACCTCTCTTCCCTAAGCCTATTGCCTTCCTTGGTTAGGCTATTTGAAAATTTCCATGATTTTTAATATCAAATGATACTTTTGTCAAGGTAATAAGAGTAATAAGACCAAGGTCATGGTTCAATTTTTGTTTTAATATTTTATTCAGTAATCTCTTATTTCAAGACCACATCCTAAGTATCAGAAATTAATGAAATACAGTACATATTTCAAAGTAAGTAAAGTTGACTAATTAGCTTTATATGTTTTAGAGCCTATGCCATTCCCCAACTGCATCGTAATTTCACTATGGCATTGATCTCCAGGAAAAGCAGGCATGAGTACGGATGAAATATTATACATATACATTGCACTGATACACATACAACTCAGAGTGGATGTCTTCTCATCAGTGCTTTCCCAGAGTAGCATTGGTTGAGAAAATATAACATTCCTGTGGTTAACTTGAGAAGTGTTCACATGGATGACAATCTACTCTTAGAATTACCATGTGGTAGTAGTAATAACTACTATAAGCCAAAAGGGTCTCATGATCAAACATTTGGAGAATCATTAAATTAAACTTAGGTGAATGTTTTTCTAGAATGTTTTGTGAAGCTCCAATAGATGATAAGTAAGCAATGCCACTTTTCTTATAAAGCATAAAGGAGCATTTATTTTTGGGGGAGCTTTTTTCTGTATTATGACCATGTGCTTTGAAGGACATAAAGAAACAGCTCATGATTAAACATGGGGAAGTTTCAGGAAATCCTGGGAAAGACTTGGGCTTTACACAAAAATTAGATCATAACTCCTGGTGCTTTCTTCAGCATGAGCAAAGCAAAGGACTGAGAAGTCTACAATATACTTCACCTGAAAACACACTTAGATTGCACATTCTGAAATATTTTATTTGATATTAATATTCATTCTAATTGCATTTCACATATCTGTAGAGAAAAAAAGGATTGATTGAAAAACATTTGTTGTTTGGTCTGACTTCCATAGCTCATATGGTTAGGGCTGTTACCACTCCAGGAAACATGCAGTAAATCATTTCACTTTATCCTTCTATCAGAGTGGAAACCCTTCAAGGATTATCCTTTCAAATGACTGTGACTAAATTTTTATTATCTCTAAAAATTTTTTTTCAGCATAATCCAAGTCAATTTATTTGTTGACATGGTTCAGAGCACCTTCTCTATAGGGTATATCTATTTGGACAAAGGAAAAGTCGGTCTGATGCTTTCCAATTTTTTTCTCTAATTTCATGATCCAAAATTATAATAGTGGAAAAATTTTGGATAAAATTGCCGTTTACTGTTTATAATTGATTGCTCAATGGTGTAAGATTCCCATTTAATTCCCATCATAAAAACGCATAAAGTAAAAAACCAAGCAAGAGCGTCCTTTTGATTTAGGGTGATATATTAATTTTTCTAGGCTATGTTTCCTACTTAGTGCTACCTTTGACTTTTGCTTATTTTTCTACATCTGCTAGTAATATGTATGAGAAACATATTTAATATGAAACTAATAAAATCTTATGACAAATTTCACACGAAGCTGAGGGCAAAGGGAATTTAAAATATAAATTTTGGATATCTATCTTTGTTAACTGTATATAAAGTAGTATCTTCTAGTGGGACTATGGGAGAAGGTATAAGTTGTGTTGAAGGTAAGGTTAGTTGAGATATGCTTATTTTAAAGGTCAACTAGAGATCTTCAGTATAAATTTATATACATGGAGCTATATCTTTGGAGAAATATCAGCACTGGAGATTCAGTATGAAAATTCATTCTCAAATATGTTAAAATTACAAACTTGTGAGTTGATACAATTTTTAAGGGCAAGCATATATTATGGAATGGGAAGAGTACTAAAAACACAATCCTGGAATTTCAGCATTTAAAAGAATGGCAGAATAATAAAAGTTAGTGGAATTAACTGAGAATAAATGGCCAGAAATATAGGCAAAGCAGAAAAGATTGAGTTCTTAGATACCAAGAAAGGGGTAATATTTAAGGGGGACTTTCTTAATGTTGTTAGGACATTAGTAGAGATGACATGAGTTACAGAAGGGATATTTGAGCGTGAGACCACGTTTCAATAAAGACAGAAAAAAAAATAGCACTAATCAACTTCTCTGCTTTGTCTATATAAACTCTATCTCCGAGTCACTAAATAGTTGGTAAATGGAAGTTAGTCTTTATAAAAGTAGTGTGGCAATTAAATAAAAAAAGAATGATGAAAATCACCATTTCAAAATTATTAATGAATAATAATTTGGCAATGTTCCTCAATTACTGTTAACATCACAGGAAGATAGCTTACTTTGAGTGTGCCCTGAGGCTAATACACACTATTTGTGTCTTCTTAAAAAAAATGAAACCTGAATCTGACTCACCTGAATCTGAGTCTAATTGCCAATGTACAGGAAATAAAGGGAACGTTTGGATATTGATTCAAGGAAAACTATAAAAAAATAAAAGTATGATAAAACAGGGGAATAGCAATTGGATATTTGAAAATATTTTGAAAGATCGTGAATTTGTAGATTGTTTAATAGTATGATTATATTAAAAATAATCCCTCTATTTTGAAGATATACACTGAAATATTTATTTATGAAATGATAAAAATGGGCTTTTTTTTTTAATCTGGGAGAGGAGAGAGTCACTGAAGTTATGTACAAAACGAAAGTGGCATTAAGTTGATAATTGTTGAAGCTGGCTTATAAGCACAAGGGAATTTATTAAAATTTTATCAAATTTTATATGTGTTTGAAAGTTTTGATGACATTTATCGAGTAAGAACAAAGATTTCGGTGAGGAGAAAGATTGCAGTGAAGAAGATATATAAAGATAAATAACATTTACTAAACAATTATTATGTAGTCAGCACTATTTTCACTGTCTATATGTATTCTTAGGTTCTCATAATAGCCAAAAAATTGTCTCATTTAATAAATGAGGTACTTGAGAACAGGGAGGTTAAATAGCTTGCCTGAGTTCAAACAACTAGCGAGTTACAGAGCAGGCTTTGACATGCTGGCTCCAGACAACCACATTCTATAGACTCCCTCACATACATGTAGAAGCTAGGTGAAGGGAATCACGGAGACTGATAGGTGAAGACATTCAAGACCAGGTGCAATTGATGGAACAGATTTCAAAGCAGATAGGAGAGCATCATCTGGAACTCAGAGGCAGAGGATTAACTTTAAAAGAGAGAAGGGATGTAGTAATGAAGTATGTAATCTGAAGAAAGTTACTTAGCCTTGCATAGCCTTGATTTCTACCTTTGTTCAAAAGAAAAACAGAATAAATAACTCACTTGAAGGACTTTTGTGAAGACTGAATACAAATTTTTAATTTCTGAAAACTTAGGATCACTAAGAAACTTCCCATTTAAATTAATATCCTCAACATATTAATATTTTTCATTATAAACTTTTAAAATTATGGGGATGATTTAAGAATTAAAAACTCTTGCTATGAAAAAATTATCTATAGTTCAATATTTCTGCCAGTTTTACTCCAATTTGTAATTTTTTAGCTTGCTAATTCAAATAAAATTACATTTAATATTTTATATAAAACTCTACTTGATTTAAATGGCTACTTTGAATTTTAATAAATAAAAATATTTTTTGACTTTTGGTAACAATTTGGTCATGAATCACTTGTAGATTTCGAAGTTCCACAAGCAAAGTTCAGATATTATACCTGGAAATAAATAATAAATAGGTATTGCAATTTTCCATGCTTGTAGTTGAGAAAACTATGCCTATACTAGAAAGATACACTGAATTAAATTGTGCTCCTACTCAGGGAAAGAATTACAAATAAGGAAAACTATTTTTGACCCCTAAGGTTTGGTTTACTCTAAAAATCCAATATGTTAGAAATGTAATCAGTCAAATCCTGGTTCCCACCCAAGGTTTACACTTTTCTTTGTGGAAATGTTCAGATAATTTCTTTCTTGCTAAACTTCAGTTCTTGCACCAATTAAATCAGGAGATTGGCCTAAATGATTCCATTATCTAGATAGCATGGTCAACATTTTGGTTTGTTGTCAACTAAATGTGGTTTTCACCCTGCCTTTGAGGAGCAGTCAGGACTTGGGTAATTTCTTAACAGCTTTGGGTCATGGTTTCCTCATCAGTAAAGTGGAGACAATAAAATTATCTTAAGGGTATATGTGGAAAATTCTAATACAAAATAGTGCCTTCTTATTAAACATTTATATCCACCACCACACCATCCTTCCTACCTGATTACGAATGTCTATAGGATTGGGAGAAAAATCCTTTTTATCATAAGATTTTTACATTTGCAGCAAAGCAGAGGCAAGAATAGTCTATTTGGTAACAAAGTACTCAGAGTCTTTATATGAGGCTATTTACTAAAATTGGAAATGATATCTATACCTTCTACTACTGATTCTATGTATAAGCAAAGGAGTTAAGGATTATTTCCATAGGCATGGTGATGTTACTTTTCATGAATGTAAATGTAAAAATTTATAAATATGATTAATTACCTTGAATACAGCAGATTGCTTGGTATGCTTTTTACAAAAGAAGACCAGTATGATATAATATATACAGAAAAAGAGGGAGCATTTGTACTTACTGACACTTTTTCTTGTAAGAATATAACTCCTTCACCCTATGCCATAAGCAGATGCTTGGCAGTGAGAAGATGACCAACTAATGCAAGACAGCAGAGTCTCTTTTTGCAGATGGTACACACAGTTTTCTGGGTTTTTTTTTTCAAGTAATATTGTATTACACTGTCACAAATCAACTTCTAATTAGGTTTCACACAATTATGCTCATGTTCTACAGTCTTATGTCAAACTCTAGTTGCAAAAATACTTGAATGCAAAGATTCATGAATATGTCTTTGAAGAAAATGAATGCTGATTGCATTTTAAATATTTAGCGTAGGAAATTCAAACATTTTTATTAGAACTAACTGAAATCATTATACAAAGGCTGTGAGTTTAGAATCTTTGAGGGGAGGGTCAAGCATGACAATCGGATTTAACTGTATTCAAAGGGTTTTTTATTTTCTGAAAAAATATAAAATTTCATATCTTACACTACAAAAACATATACACAAACCAAATGCACAGAGAGCTTCAAATGGGGAAAAAATACAGAAACACTAATCCTTTCTTGAATTAATGCTTAGGCAGGGATTTGAGATATCCTGATGCCTAGCCTAGAATAAGATACTCTATACAGCTGCTTCTGACCTGCTTGAAACTAAGAGAATTTAATAAACATATTAACAAATGACTGAGTCTAAGTTTTATTCTCAGACTATTATAAATGAAATTTACACACTGTAAAATTATTAAATGTAAAACTATAGCAATCTAAAGATTCACAAATATGTTGACCACTAAAATCTCTACTGTTAATATAGCCCAGACTGAATAAACATGGCTTATTTTGCCACCTTCAATTTTTTCATTGACGCTTAGAAGAAACAAATGACACTTGATTCTCATTATTATAAATAGATTCTCTCTCTCTCTTTTTTTAAAGAATTGTGTTTTCTCCTAAGCAATAATTTTGTGGTCATTCTGAATAAGAACATTCAATCATTTATGTGTAAAAAGATGTTTTTTATAAACCAACATGAAAAGGAAGTTCTTATCTATTTCTCCTTCGATACATTACTATATAATTAACAGCATAATAGAGAAAAATATTCAATGTAACCAGCTGTGCTACAGAGTTGAAAAAATGATGACTTGTTCTAGTTATTAATTTCAAATAAAACTAGCATTTTGAGTGTTTATTCATTATCATCATCATCATCGTATTGTACCTACTTTTTATTTATTTTGAGCTTAAACATCTGGCAGGACATACGCAAAGACAGTTTTTTGTTTTAGAAAGAAAAAAAAATTGGAAAAAGACCTTATCCTACTATGCAATATCATACATCTAGTAAATTTCTAACATCTGACGCAAATTTGCCAAACCACATACCATTACAAACAAAAATGTCTTCCACAGGTAAATTTTTCTACTTGTGCTTCTGCAAGCCCGCTTTAAATGGGAGAAAGAACGGTGTTAAAAAAAAAAATCTTTGACTTTCACATAGAGATTAAATAGCAGACATGCAAACACATAAGTGTTCAACAGATATTAATTTTTCATTTTAAACTTAAGATGTGAAACTATCTCTTCACCATTGCACACTCGTTAAAACTCTTTACAAACTAAGTGAAGGATGTTCTGTATTGTTTTGGCAACTCTGAAACTAATAATGCTGGCCACATTTAAGTTTAGACAGAGTATTGGACTATAATTTTTACAGTAATCCTACAACTTTATAACACTGACTTGGTGATTAAAAGAGAAGAAATAAAAGACCATGCACATTTTTTTTTACATGAGAAAAGCAAAATCTTTACATTTTTACATACAATTCAGATATGTCAATGGCCAAGAAGAACATGTGAGCAAATGGGAAGATCAGGAAACAAATTATGATTGATAAAAGTAGTAATTGAGTGACTTCAACAGTATCAGTAAGTTGAAAAAAACTCCCTGCTTGTACCTATTTTTCCAAGTTCAACATTGAGAACGACTCATGCTTTAAAGGTATTGCTACTCTATAGTTACAGTAACATTATGTATTATTTGACAAATCTATCTTATGTGCTAAAATTATTGAGTCTATGTTTTATTTTTAGTTGTCTGGTGGGTGACAAAATGAACCAAAAGGATAAGAAATCACACAATCAAGATTTGTCAAACCTCGCCCTGGGTTACTGCCTCACCGCATTTCACAAGAGCCGCCTCTTCTCCGGGTTCCACTTCTCACATTTATAGATGAGATTGGCACTTCCCAATTGGTGACATATCCAGCGGTGAATAAATATTTCAGAAAGGAATTCTTGCCTCTTTTTATGTGGGGGGGAGCATATCTTATTTGAAAGTCTCTATTTCTTTTAAAATCATATTGACATTCTTTAGAAATTCTCAACCAAAGTGAGATGTAGATGAAATTTATGTGTCTAACTTTCAACTCAATTTACATTCCAAAAGGAATACCAAGATTGCAAAGGAATTGATCCATATTAATTTATACTGTTCTTTTATGAAAAAGAGGACATCTACATTTTAACTTCAAATTCTAATCACTTAAATACTCTGTGCTGACCTCCCAATCATTTTTGAAATATAAAGTTAGAAGACAATTCAGAAAATATCTCTGTTATTAGTAAGTAATTGAGGCTAGTCCTAACATTTATGATAACTTGTATTTTAAATCAATATGTCTATTCCTACTTTGAAGTTTCTCAATTGTTACTTCATCACTTAAATATTGTTTTTACAGAATTCAATAAAGTGCAACATGTCTCCAATTATTTTGTACAAAAAGAATTAGTTCAGTTCATTTTGTTTCTTGAAATGAACAAGAGCATCTCTTATAATGGTGATGCCCATTTGTGATTTTATCAAGACAATGCTAAATCCACCTTTCTCTACTTTCTCTGCAAATTTCACTATCTGTTAAAGTATACTTGAAGTGTATTTTGTTAGGACCCATGGTACAGTATAGATCTAATAAGTAATTATAGCTATAATTGGGCTGAACTAAATATACATACCATCTGAGAATTGTTTAGAATCTTTGCTTTTTCCTTTTTTTCCCCATATTCTTCAGCAAAGAGTTACCTTACTGCTTAAGTAAAAGGTGGGCAAGGTAGAAAGAAGTTATTCCTTGAAGGTTTATTCTTGTATGTGTTAACATTCAACTAAAACAAGTGCTTGGAAAAGACAGAATACCGTTAGTATCGTGCAGGTTTATTTTCTATGGATTTCATTAATCCAGACGACTCCAATATACTATTGCCTTTGATAATCAGAAATAGGCTGTATTTTGTTCAAATGTGATGCTCTTTGAATAATCACATGTCATTCCGTGATTTCTATAAAATGTAATACTATTAAAATTTTTTTTATTTCACCAAGGAGCTCAGTTTTGTTCAAATTCTAATAAATCACATAATTTTATAACACAAATGTCCATCTTCACCCAGTGTGGTACATAGAATGTACATAGAATATATCTTATATTCCTTAATAAGACCAACTAAATAATGCTTTGGACTGGTTTATCAAGGTAAGTTCAAATTGATGACACTGAATACAAGAAGAAATTACCAAATGAATGAACAGCCATCAACAAATAAAACTTGTTAAGTTTTGAAACAAAGACAATTCTGAAGGAAATACATATAGATATATGTATTTTAAATCATGAAAATGAAAAATGAAAAAAAATATATGTATTTCATCATTCCATTGCTGCCTTAGTATCAAAATTTCTAGAGCTGAACCACAAGGGAAATGGTTACAAAGGATTAACACTTAGGGGTAATGCTTAGTGCTATGTGCCTGGATTTAACAACATTAACAGAAGCCTGCTCAGTTAAATCCTTCTACATCCTGCTGAAAATGTGCCCTTCGGTGTCAACTTTGCTTGACAAGATATTTTCTGGGACTCAGAAAGGTGAAATTTCTTACAGGGGTGCAAGATTAATGGCTAGAAGAACTGCATTGTCACAGATATCATAAAGTGTTTTCAAAAAGCCAAAGGGGATTTAATCTTATAGACATTTCCCGTTAGTGAATAAAGAGATTTAGTAGCTTTTGGACATATGAGAGGAAGAAAGACAGAAGCTTGTGTTAAAATTTCGTTATACTGCTTCCTTATTTCTCCTATTCATATTATTCTGTAGAACACTTGTTCCTGTATGTTGCTAAAATTAAAACACTATTAAAAATGCAAGCAGAATGATAACACACACATGTGCAAGCATCACACACAAAACTCCAACTTAAGTTGATTCCTGGGTATATAGCAAATTATACAGTATATACACATTTATTACCTAATAGTTTCTAGAAGAGCAACTAAAAGTAAATTTTATAACACAGAAAAATAAATATACACCCTGTATTGTACTTGTCCTTGATCAAGCAACATATTTATACACTAGAGTCTATAACTTAACGCTGTGTAACAGCATTTTAAAATTACAAAAGAAGATATCTATTAAGAAATTATCTAATCATATTGCTCTTCAATACACTTATGTAGACAATTAAGACTTGAAGTAAACTTCAGTAAATTGCAGCTTCTGTTAGCCCACAAATGGCTATAAACTTTTCCTTTCAAGTAGATTCTCGGAAGTTTTGAAAGGGGCTGCCTTAATTCAGTCTGTAAAGGTGCTATATATAGTTATATTTTTCATTTATAAAATTTTGTAGAAGTAGTGGAAAGGATTTTCTTGTTGCAACATAAGATAATGTTTAACCTCATGTTTTTATTCCATGCAGGTTATATTTGCTTCATGAAAAATGAAGACACTGAGGAAGATAAGCAGATTTTAGCAAAACACTGATTACAAATTCTGTGGCTGAAACAAATGCTCTCCTAAGTTTAGAAATCACCGAGTTTTCCCTTTTTTCCCCTTTTTTTGTTAAAATAAATCTCAGGGCTTGTTTACAAAGTGCAGAATCATTCACTTGACGAAGTGACATTAAAGTGAAGTTACAATGGCACCATCCCATTCACCAGCTGCACCTTCATTTCTTGAAGGCTGTTCATGATCTTCTTCTGGTGACCGACAAGAGTCACTCCAAGCCGTCTCAAATCCCTGCATGAAGAAAGCACACATTGGATGTATGTATTGATGCAATTGGTAGCACACTTCAATATCTCACGCTGGCAAAGACACAAACATTTTGCAGAAACTAATCAGATTACAGTCCCAATTTTGATATATGGGGTCCAATTTTCAAAGGCAGGCTCCCAAATTGTACCTTGAAAATCTGTTTGCAGTCAAACATTTAATTTATAATAATAAGGAGTGCTAAAATATATATTTGCCTCCTTTTTTTGGCTTCATTATTTGAGTGGCACAGAGTGGTGGAAAAACAAATTTACACATGCTTACCAAGAGCATATTTAAATTAAAGGTACAATTTCGTTGAACAATTTTGAAAATATGGACCTACAATAGGAACAACAACTTTTTTTTTTTTGCTAAAAGAAGTAAGCATAAAATATACTCGTAAAATTTTACAGTTACGCAGCTGAAGACCAAACTCTTCAAATGACTCAGTCAGTACAATCATTTTATACAACAGATAACTTTACTGGATAATGATCACTACATTGCTCTTAGAGCACTTCCAAATATTTTATGTTTTACTTGGAACCCAAAGTACCAGAGCTTTCTTCCTTTCCCAAATAATATCTAGGCTCTACAGGCATTTAGAGCATTCTGAAGATTACACACTATCAGAAAGTCTTTTCAACCAAGATACATACCTACTGTTTCTTTTAAACAAGCTTATTATTCAAAAGAAAATTACAAATGTTTAGATTTCTAAACTAACAGCATATTATGGAACTCAAGGTCAATGCCCACGGGTCTTAATTGTTATTTCATAGTATATTCAGAAATTCTATACCCCTACAGTATGTATTTGGCAAATAATGGAATAATTATTCAGGTATGTTTGGCAAGTGGTAACATTAATTATAGGAAAAAAATAACAAATCAAGATTTTTAAGTGACAAAACTGTTTGCCACGTTAGATTTCTTTAGATAATTACTTTATTGAATACCTTATACTCAGAGGATATTTTTGCATTCAGAGTATCTTAGAATTCTTTAGAATTGGATACAATGACATTAGAATCATTATATGCAAAATTGGATAGCTGTGGAAGCAAGTAAATCTCTTAATTATCAGAGAAGAGAAATTTTAAAAATGGGAACTTAGGTTCTACATTTATTAGTATTGGAAATAATTGCTTATTTAAATAATATCTTAGGTTTCTTTTTCCTTTTGTTTTCTTGATTTTTTACAGGAGTTTTAACAAATGGCAAGCAGCTAATAAAAGGAGCAATTGATACCTAGGGTGGAAACAGTTCTTTCTTAGAATGTGAATATTAAACATTAGAGAGTCTTGGAAGATAGAGTCATGGAAGATAATCATCAGCAAAAATTAAAAGAAAACAGTAAAAGTCCACTTCAAAGCAAAATCACTATTGTTAGTTATGAAATAGACTATAAAATTAAGCTAGTTACTGACCAGCATAGGGATAAAAGAAGCTTGAGCTTAATTTTTTTCTCTTTTCTACTACACCGGAGTTTCTTGGCTTTGCTCCTGTTAACATTATGGGCTGGATAAATCTTTGTTATAGAGGCTACTCTGTGCATTACAGAATATCTAACAGCATCCCTGGCCTTTACCCACCAAATACCAGAATCATTGCACCACTGCTGACCCTTTGTGGTGACAAGACAAAATGTTTGCCATATGTCCCTTGAATAGCAAAATCTACCCCGGTCGACAACAATTGCACTAATATAAAAATAATAGGTGAAAATTAAGATGTCCTCTTCCTATATGCTAGGAAAAAACATAACTCTATAACATAGATTTTTGTTAATCATTCATAGATGAGGAAATGAAGGCTTAGAGAATTTTAATCACTTGGTTAGGTAACACAGCCAGTGGGTAGCAGGGTTAATATTTAAACCAGGAACCTGACTCCAAAGTCCATACTCTTTTAATTTCTCATTACTCTGAGATATAATTTTGAGCAAAGTACTTCAAATTACATACAATGATTTATTCATCTGTAAAATGGGAATGCTATAGTGATAACATCAAATATCCAAAATTCTAAAAGAAGGAAGATATTTAATGGTGGAAACTGAACACATACTTCTTTGAGTCTATGGTAACCCAATCTATACTTCATGGCAATTTCTGTTATGAGTTTACTAATATTCTCATGTTTCTACAATTTATGAATCATGAAGAACTGTGTAGATGTGGGTGTTCATGTGTGCTCACTAGCATACTTCGGACCTAAGTCAGGTGACAGGGACTAAAATTTCTTACCCTGAAAATAATTCGTTCTCTGCTAGAAAATTCATATAATTAGTAATTGAAATGAAGTTTTAAAACATATGTTTTATCCAGGTTCGAAAGTCCTGATGTATATATGTACTTAAATTGCACAATTTGTATGATTAATCCAACTATTAGGAATGAGCTTTTGAAAATAATCGTTACAGTTGATTCTGAAAGACATGAGAAAGAAATTATAGGTTTCTCACTGAAACAGCATGGATTTTGAATATACAATACCAAAATCTTAATTTGAAGTGTGCGCACGCATGTGTGTTGGGGGGGATGGTGTGGGGAGTGTGGGTGTGCACGCACGTGCTCCACATTCGAACACCTGGTGTCTCACTGATATCAAACCACTGGTTTAACTTATTTTTATTTCCACTGTTTTAACTTGTTGTTATAGTATACGTAAATATGACTTCATTCTCTCAAAATATCTTGACCGCAAGAAAGACTCTGGTTCAGTGCTTTGGAAATTTAAATTTTTTAAGACATCTATATCATGTGAAAGAACAGATGTTTTGCAAAATTGTATTTGATTAGTAAATGTAGTTATAGAGCTTGTGTTTATAGGCAAATAAAATCTTTCTTTCTTCAGAATATATCTAGATTTTAAGTTAATTTTTAAAAAATTTTCCCAGTGAGTTAAATATAAGATTTTATTTCAAGGTCCACTTATGATCTGATTATCCCCTAAGATGTACATGGAGGGTTAGACTACGGAAATTCACTCTCCCTCCATCCTACCTCCTCCCCATCCCTCTTTCCATGGAAGAAATGGAGTTATAAAAACACAGCATTGCATTTTATATATTGCCATAAATTTTGTGTGTCTTTACTAGAATGCCGATGTTTTTAAAATCTGACTTGCCATTTCAAAAGCTGTCAAATTAATGTGCAGAGATTTAGAAATAGCATGATTATAATGCACGCAATGTACATATACCTTTATGCAATGTGATTTTCAGTGAAAAGGTGGGGGAGAAATAAGATCATTTCTGCAAGTTAAAATTATTCTCAGCAGTAAAGAAGTTTCTTAAAAAATCCTGTTTAATATTTTTCTAATTATATTACAAGTGACAAAATAGTATTAAGTAGTTTTGTCTCCTACTTTCATGATTTCTAAGAATTGTCATTTTACTCTTTAGAGTATATATTAAATTGTCAAGTTATCAGTAATAAAATGAGAGAAATTTGATAAAAATTAAAGTAGTTTACATTTAATGATGAAGTTACTGCTCTACTTTAAAAAATTTTTAAAAATGATGCAAGATAAGCTATTTTACTCATTTCATTTTTCTATGTAGGAAATTTTATAGCTAGGTAAAATTTTAAATGTATCCCCTTCATAAATATTATACTAAATGTATCATGACCATGTGTAATCTTAAGTAATACCCAAAGCCAATTCTAATGATGATGAACTATATTTCAGCAGAGGCTTATGAATTTCAAAATGATAAGAAGAGTATTGTTACATAAAAATAACTTGGCTTTTGTCAACAAAGCACAATTAGTTTTAGAAAAGCTGTGAATATAATGGATTGCCACTGATGTAATTACATTTCAGCATATTTTCAAATGTTACTCCATAATATTAAACAATGAAAAACACTGATATTATGGCAGAATGAGAATATAGAGAATAACAAGAGGTGTCTAGTTGATGTTGGAGCAACTCTTGATTATTCAGGATTTAGCTCATCCATTTGCAAATGAGTCATTCCCTCACTTCTCCCTTCTGCTTTACACACCTTTTAGCCGTATCACTGGTATTTGCCCTACCAACACTGGCTGGATAGGAGAAGGGAGAAGAGAAATTAATAAACACTCATTAAATTTCAGTGTGTGTTCTTTTTGTCATAATGTGATCATGCAGCTGTAGGTTTGAAATTTTCTGGTGCCTTTAGAAGAATCCTGACAATCATTTATATATCTACTGCACAAAATAAATATATCTACATTTGGCAAAGATTAACCATGACTGGTCATGGTTTTCAGCGAGTGAGACATAGTGAGACTATGAACTAGAGTAGAAACTTAAGCTTTATTATGTAGAATGCAGACGAAAGTAAGTACTCCTGTGCGTATTTTAGGTATATAGTAAGTTATGCAAAATGTCTTAATAGATAAGTTAAGAAATCTACTTGAATTAGTGTGCATATATTTCAGCCCTACATTCGTAAAACTTCCATTTTAGTAGTTTAAGACCCCATTTTAATAAGTGATAGTAACAAAAATCTCTTCAGCCTACACACAATTGGCATAATATTTTAAATTCATTGGATTTTGCTCATCTTCTGAATAATCAAAAGTTGACAGTACTGGTCCGACAATAAGTTTAAAAAGCAGCTATAATACTGTCCTCAATACAGATCTTTGGATTCAATTTGCAACTCACTGCCAGCTTACAATTGCCCCTGTCAACCACAATTCACTGCATTTACACACCATAGTACACAGATTGCATCATTATTGCCACAACAATTGTTCTGTGTATTACAAACAGAACAGCAAGGTTTAGGCACAGAGAATGGCAGACAGGAACACCTAAGGTTGAAAACCACATTGCTGAACACCTTTTAACTCTTAGATTGTTAAGTTTTTCATTTCCATTCCACATTAAGCCATATATGCTTGTGCTGGGAAAAAAAAAAGAAAGAAAAAAAAGGAAAGCAAGAAAAAGGAAATCACAAACAAATTTAAACCTTTACGAAGGAAAATTTTTATCAAAGTATGCGGTTCTGAAAAATTGTAACATTTGTGTTCCTTTTCGTAAGCCCACTATGAGAACAAACTTGATGGCATAAATTCTAACATAATATTCTAGTTTTAAGTATATAGCAATTTGATCTTTTGCCTTATAGTAATTGATCTTAACCTTTTCTCCCACCTAAGCATTTATCACAGGTATACTTCCAGTTATCAGTTTCTATTATGCCTTGGCAATAACACTGTAAATAATATTTTATTATTTTATTACAGCATTATGCAGCATCCACAAAATTAGTATTTAGATATTGGGTAAAGACCGTGTGTAAAAAATCATTATCTAAATGTTTAAGAGCTTGTCTTTGTCTTTGCTGATATCCCAGCTCCTTTACCATGTGTCTTTAATAATTTGGTGAAAGTCAAGCAAAATGCACAGATAACCTTTTTCTTATATTCCTGACCCCACGAGTAACTGATTACTCACTGTTCTGTGAGTTATTTAAATGATATTTTGATAAATATGTTCTTATAAAATAGGAAAAAATGTGGTAAAAAACACAATAAACAACAATACATATTTTTAAAGGTGCTGGAAATCAACTTCACTGGATTTGAGGTTTGCCGGCTGAGTTCCTAGTAAGGAATGGGTAATTATCTGCCCAGGAATCTGCAGCAACTGACACATGGAGACCAACAGCTTTGAACAGGAAGATGTTAGCAAGTCTCCTAATTTCACTTGACTCTTTCAGTAAAGGTAAATAAATCAAAAGACAAAATATCTGAAAGGAAACAATATAGCAAGAGGCAACAGGATACCAACATAATAGAAACAAAGAAGCTGAACCAAGTAGAGAAAAACTGATCAGACAAAAACTACCAGAGAATAGAAATGGGGTAGGGAACCATAATTAGAAGATAGTAGAAGGCTATTAAGTCTTGAAAGAAAACATACAAAACGAAGAGAGTTTGGGAAGAGAGGAGTCGACAAGTAAGTCAAGAGAAAATAATTAAAAGCAATAGAAAAAAATGAAAAGCTAAAATATAATGTTAAAATGTTCGACATACTTGGGGCCCCAAAGAGAGAAAGTAAAAGAGAGACAGTTAATGCAAAAACCATTATTTGTGATTAAAACTATTCTGTGAAGGGAAAAGCAAAAAGATAGTGGATGTAAATATATATATATATTTACATATATGTGCTATTTTAATAAAAAAAGAGACATCATTTAATGCAAATAATTTTATTATATATTTACAAGTAATCTGACATTGGGTAGAAGAAATACCTACAGTATCATTTTAATATAAAATGACAAATGACTTTAATAAATTAAAATGACCATTTTTACTGAAAAATTAAATAGCAATCATGTAAAAATAGTTTTAAATTATCAGCAAAATTTTCTGTTTACTATTTTAGATATAGCACAAATGAGTTCTTTGAGCATCCAAAGAAATAATGGGCAAAGCATATGTGTCATCAAATAGATACAATTTGGAGGTGATGGTGAGGATGAGATTCAGCAAATTGAGAGAGCATGCTGAGTAGTGAGTTTAGGTCCAATAGTTATAGATATGAGGAAGAGAAAGGCTGAGAATGTGACATTATCTGGTGACAAATGATGGTACCCTGTTACCTTTCATGTGGATGGACAGTGAATTCAATGAAGCAAAGAATGCCAGACTAGAAATGGTGAGAGACAACTGTTCAATGTTCATATTATGTGAAGTGATGGAATAAGGACTGTGGTTTAGTGCTTTAGAATGTTCTACCATTTTCTAATCCTTACAACAATATTTTAACCTTTGAATTTATAGGTAATTTAAAGTAAGTTATTATTATATTCACAGGTTAAAACATTATTCATGTTAATGTAAGCTAGATGGAGCCACCATAACAACAGTTAATATTCACAAATAACAAATATTAGGCTAAAATAATTACACATACAGAGTATATAATAAAATACAAACAACTTACAACCTTAAAGAATTTAATATTTAACTCTAGTGATTTTTATTTAATAAGATTTGATAAATGTTATCTTAAACGTGCAAACAGAAAAGGGCACAATTGGTTCCACTGAGATTGTACCAAATAACAAATCAGAGGCAGAATCTAATATATCCTTGGATTGCAAGAATATATGGTGCACCACGTAGAGAGTAAATGAGATTCCTGCCTGGGAAGCTTTGTTTAAGCTGTTGCTACCCGGGTATTCATCACAGCCAAAATTTAAGAATATGTTTTGTCCTTATGTAGGACTAGCCACACCAATTGTGCTTACAGTGTGTTTTGTATTACATTCATTTAACATAGGTACCAGTATAAAAACTTTGTCAAGAAAACATCTTTTCCACAACACAAAATGCCAGTATTTTGCCAAGGAGCTGTTATTCCAATTATTCCAATATTCAAATGCTATTTGTTTGAAGCAAAGAGGCAAAGATACTGGCCACAAGTAGCATTAACCATGCAGTTGTTAACAATACAGGCTAAAAAAGAAGAGGCTTCTTTGAAAGCTGTCACACATGGACAAAGGTTAACTGATTTCCCTTGACCTCATCCAGATTGGATTCCGAACAATTTTTCTCGCCCCAGCAATTATGTAAAAATTATCAGAAAAATTACTCACTCCAAGGTCACCTGAGCCACAGCGTCCATTGAACTGTATCCATTTTCCATGAAAATCTCTGTATACCGGCCCATTTTGATTGCTTCTAGCCATTCACCTACTGATCTGTAGGCCCCAGATCCCAGTGGGCCATGTTCTGCCAATAAATTAGATACCCTAAAACACAGAGAATAGCAATATTAAGAGTAACACTTTAACCCTTTTATAACAAATTGTAATGTTAGCACACAATGGATTTTGAGGTTTATATTTATAGGGGAAATATATGCTAAGACTAACATGGAAGAAAATTATTCAAAATATAGAACACAAAATTCAGATTTTTTTTTCTACCCATAGTCAATGAAAACTTATCATGGCTCAAGAAGTAAGTGTTCTGTGATATGAAAAATTAGCTAAAAGTTCCATGTGGTGTTTTATATGTATTTACGTCCTGTTATAGTTTTTGTTTGTAAAAATAATATAGAAAATGCTACCAAAATTAGATACAAAGAATAATTTGTGTAGTCTGTTGCTCCTAAACTTTGCTAGAGAAACTGAAGCTCACTAAACTAATTTTCCAGGAAGTTCAAAAGTTATTTATACTTTATTTTATGTTCTTACATAAGGGTACTTGTTAATTTACCCCAGGAGTAATAGAACTTGGAAAATAAAATATCACCCCAAATACATAAGAAAACAGAATAGGATCAATCAAACCATGAGATGCTCTTCACTGTACTAAACTCATAGTTTTTGGTCAATAATAATAATGATATGATGATGATAACTATTTCTGGAAATGTAGCCTAAGGGAATAATGAGAAAAAATGAGAAAAAAAGAGTACTTGTATGAATTTTTTTGTAAGTGGGAGTAAACATTAAATCAATTTAAATGTCCATCAGTGGGGGTTTGCCTAAGTAAATTTCAATCACAGGTATAGGACAAATACCTTTCTACTCATGGTCTCTGCACTTTCTCACGCTCCATTTATACTTCAACCTACTCCAGTGTATTTTCTACCAAACCAATTCCATAAAAATTGCTCTCATTAGGAGAGCAATGATTTCTATTTTGCCAAAATCGGTAAACATTTCCAATCTTTAAAATGATTGACTTCTCAGAAATTTTCAATATCCACCACTACCACCTCCCTTTTGGAATCCTACCTTGTCTCAACCTTTTTTGAAAAATTATCTTTCTTCCTTGGCTACCATATTTTTGAATATTCGTTGACTTCTCTTCAATCTCCTTTTGCATGTTACTCCTTTCCCTGACTTCAAAATTTGGAGGGACCCAGGACTTGGCCCTATATCTTCTCTGCTCAGGCTAGAATTCCATTCTAGGCAATTTTGCCCACTTTTATGCTTCAAGTAGCAACTATTTTTCTCCCACTTTTACCTCCAGCCAAGGTTTCTCATGTATTCATACAGCTCCTTCACAACTCCGTATTTCTCATAGGAATATTACCTCAACATATCTGAAACCACACTTCTCATCTTTTTCACATCCAATTCCTCAATCCCCTCACAATCTATCATTGCATGTACTATCCATTCTACCTCCAATATATTGCACATCTGACCACACCTCTGTATCTCATTTGTTGCCACTTTAGTTCAAGGCATCATCATGTCTCACCTGCACAACTACTCTAGCCTCTGAGTTATCCTCCTAAGTTCTAATCTTGCTCTCTACTGCAAGACCAAAGTTTTTTTTTTTAATGTTTTTATTTTGTTCAATATCTCTCTCCTCCAATAGTGTGTTGCTCAAAGCTGTATAATCAGCACCTAGCCCATAGCATGACCCAATGTGGACACATGATTACCTGGATGAATAAATGGGTATCTTGTGACTTGTAGCCTTTAGGCAGTGGGAGTCAAAGATGGATGAAGATAGAAATATAGGAAGAAATCTTTGGAGAGTAGGATCTTGAAGTTGAAATTATGGAAAAGTTGTAATTTTTAGTAATAGCAAATTCTAGAACATGACTATGAGAAGGAGAGTTCAAGGTAGGATAGCAACCAAAATCATTGAAGGAGAACATTTCAATGTATTGAGAGATATCCAAATATCATCTACATGGTTACTGAAATCACCAAGTTTTGTGACATGGGTGGGAATAAAGGAAAAGGATTGATCAGGAACTAACATCTTTTGGAATTAAGATTTGTAGATGCCTGAAAAAAAGATGGCTAGTGAGTGGTATAGTCTTAGCTGAATCTGTTTAAATGAAAGCTAGCTAGCTCTTTCTATATATTGCAAACAAAAAATATGAAAATTTTTTGGAGATTCTTAAACTGCTCTTGATCTATAATGATAACAATATAAACTAATGCAATTTAGAGTATCAAAATGTCTCTTTATGATTTCCTTTCTTTATGTCCATTTGTGAAAACTTAACATAATTCAAACAAGTAGATGAAAGAAATGCTTAATATTTTATGTGGCAATAAATAATTTAAAAGCAGATATTTCAGGAACAACATAAGGAATAATCACTAAGAAGATAAATTCTCCAGTTGCTACTACAGAAAGTTAATGATGCTTGAACAGAAGTTGAAGATTCATTCCTCACTGGTATTTAAAAATGACTTTTTGCCTAGAAAACAAATGTTATGTCAGAATCATAGGACTTATGTAACTTTATCAACAAATTATTTCTCATTTAGTTCATGCTAATAGGCAGCCAATTTGGTTACACATCTTGTAAAAATAAAAAACTGCATCAAATATAGTGAAAATAGCAATCTGGCAGTTATTTTTTAAAGTACAGAATCAAACTTTTTTTTTGAGATGATAACTGTAATTAATCAGGTTAAAGAGAAAAGCATGTTTTACAAATACACAGCATTATTTAAATGTATTCCTGTTCACTCAGAAAATTTTTTAAAATGCTCATTTGTTCAAACAATTTTTTCCACAAATTACTCATTTATCAGTTTTAAGTCTTGTTCCAACTTCACAGTAGATTAGCCAAATATCTGTGTACAACCAAATAAGAGCAAAGAATCTCTAAAGGAGTTGTCATTGTTTGTAAAATATGACAGACACTAAAATCTGTTATAAAGAAATCAAAGAGTAATCATTGTTAGATATCTCTGTTTTACAATATATCAGTGCTTATTCGGCTTTTCTGTGTGATCTTATAATCTTACTGTGCCCCATACACACTTATGTGAGATCCAAAACACATCAAAATACACACATTTCAGCTTTTTAAAAATATTTTTTAAAGATTTATTTATTTATTTAAGAGACAGAGCACGAGTGGGAGAGGCAGAGGAGAGGGAGAGAAAATCCCAAGCAGACTCCCTGACCAACAGGGAGCCTGACATGGGGCTTGATCTCGCGACCCTGAGATCACTACCTGAGCGCATAGGGAGTCTGATGCTTAACCACTGTGCCACCCCGGTGCCCCCCATTTATTTTTTTTTAATGTTACCTAAACTTGGCTACAGTAAACATTTTACTGAAACTGGCATTTACACTGTTAGATTAGGCATTGATCCTTTAGATTATTTAAATTATTTAATAATAATATTTTATTATAAGAGAGTAACTATGCAAAAACTGTATTTAGATAAATTAGTGTCATATAGATCCATAGATTAGCATGTATAAAAATGATTTTATTGGTTTAATAGTGATGGCATCAACGTGAATTAACTACATTAGGAAAATCTCTCAAGTCTGGCTTCCTACCTGCCTGATGCATTAACCAACGTCTTCAAGCTACTCGGGTTACGTATCAGCTTATCCAACATGTTGACGATCTCATCAAACTTGGGCCTGCTATTTCGGTCCTTCTGCCAGCAATCCAGCATTAACTGGTAGAGAGCAGCAGAACAGTCCATGGGGCTTGGCAGACGGTAGCCTTCCTCTACTGCTTTAATTACCTGTGTAAAGCAAAACAGAAGCATACTCAACACCACAAATTTAGTACGGAGTCCCTTGAGAAATTTCCTACTATCCAACTTTCATCATTTCTTAGTCTTACTCTTGAAGTAATAACCAGCATCACTATTTTTAAAATCTCTGATTACTTCCATTTGCTGAAAAACAACACAAAAAAGTAAGTATGTTATCACAATGTAAAAACGATAGGTTTTCTTCACATATCATAAAGAAAATAAATGGTAATCATTTTTTATATAAAATCTTGATGAAGGATGATTTGTAAAATTAATTGACATAAAGATAATGTTCATGTTTTATTTATCCCTGCATTCTTGAATCAAATAGGGATTACATTTTTTAGTGATTTCTCTGAAAAGTTAATGTCTTTTTAATGAAAAATTATGGGCAGATACACATTTTTTAAAGTAATAGAACTGCAATTTTACTTCAAAAGAGACTTTTGGATGGTAAATGATGGATAAGTCAAAGGCTAAATTAGCATAACTGTCTCATGTATCATTTAATAATGTCAAAGTCTGGCTGTTTATTATCATCTACTGATTTCTGTCAGGATTTTGGAATGACTGTCTCAGTAGCACAGGCATTACAAACATCATTGATTTTAAATAAAACCACACATCTGAGTATTGGTCTAATTGTGTAATTGTTTTATCAAAAACATTCATAATGTTGCTGCTGCCATCAAAATGTCTAACTACAGAAGAAATTCATTTATGCTTCTGAGCATAATACAGGTTTCATTCTAGAAAATTTAAATATTTAAGGGATTCTAAAACCAATGATAATAAACATAGTTCTCAAAATCCTTTTGTCAATATTTCCTTAACTATTAAAGCTAATTACATTTTTTTTGACAAAGACTTTAGATTTGACAAATGGAAAAAAATAAATATAATTATTAGAATAGGACATTAACAAAAACAATTTTGAAACATGGGAAAGAAACCAGTCTCCCAATATTAAAGGAAATGGCATCTGAACAAAGCAGTGGCACATGGACAGAAGATGAAATGGCAGATTTAAGAGACATTCCTGACACAGGGTAACGGGGAGAGGAGAGAGAACGCATCTGAGATAAAGCAAGTTTAGACTTCTCACACCAGATGGTTGTTGCTCTCTAGGCAAACACATTTTTGGGGGTAGAGAACGGTGACAAGTATAATTTGGGACTTATTTTGTTTAGGGTGAGTGGGGAACACCCAGATCACAATCTGCAGGAATCTGGCTAGGGTGCAGGGGATATTTGAGATGATAATGTAAATGTGAGAATCATCAGCACTTGGTCACAATTTGAAGTCAGATGTGGTATATATGCCCCTGGGAAGGGCATAAAATAAAACTTCCTGAGAAGTACAAATTGTTAAGTTCAAGCAGAGAAATAAAAAGTACTCCAGGACTCCAAAAATAAATGGTCAGATAAGTGACTGAATAACTATGAGCGAAGTCCCTGAGAGTCACCTACCACCCTAGTTAACTCAAAAACAATATGAAAATATATAATAACACATAAAAATATTAAAAGTTAAACCATGGTAGAAACTAGTACAAAACTGTAACATATGACTGGCCTACCTAATGTGTTAAAAAGTTCATAAATACTGAAAAATAAAATGCTAAAACAACAGATTCATGAGAAATAGATACTAACCAAAACTTTCCAAAAGAAAAAAAGGTTGAATACATTTTGAGAAAACATTTATTTTCATTGGTGATCAAATAAAAGAACAAAATGAAAAAAAAAATGAAAGAATAAAAAGTACCACTTGAATTTACATATTGATGGATGTTTATTTATTAATTTACTTATTATAAGACTTCTCTTTGCTGATGTCAGTGGCTATTATCTTTAATAACATATATGTACCAAAATAAAATGTCCTAATATAGTTTAAATCATGAAATATTTTACCATGCAGTGAGAACAGTGATTTTTACTTACTTAAAACCTGATTTATTTCATAATGAATTTTTTCCCAAAGCTACTACAAATAAGCTCTATTTTTTCTTTAGCACCTGTGTTTTTTAGATACTGTCTTTCCTCCACTGAGCAGCTAGTCTTCATATGTGACTATGAAATGAATAAATTAAACCAAGTCATTATTTTTACAAGAATGTCATAAGTTATTTGAATTGAGACATTATTTTCAGAATATATTACTTAATCAGTTTTATTTTCAGGTAAATTTATATATAGAAATATAATACCATGTCTCTAAATTAACTTAAGTACTTGGTCCAAGAAATTAGGTCATTGAATTTAATTCTAAATTCATCTTTAGAATTTATCTTCAAAGTATATTTAAACTATAACTTTAGATTTTATATTTAAACACATTGCATTTTTCTTTCATTTTTAACTAGTATCTCCTTCATAGTCTGGGAGAGAAATAAATGGCATTAGTACTCTGGTAGTTTGTGAAATGCTGAAATCTATCAAAGTGCAAATTAGGCTATTCATTTTATCATACAGTTTATAATGTATAACCAAATGAATCATAATCTCAATTGACTTTCTTAGTAGTACGTTTGTTAATGTAGATGGTTGAGATAGACAAAAGAAAGAAAGAGAAAAAAGAAAAAAGACAACCAGAAGTTTTACAGACAATCTGGCACCAGTTCATATGTACTATATCTGAAGTATTATTATTTTTTAAATTTTATTTACTCCTCAGAGAGAGAGAGCGAGCACAAGCAGTGGGGAGCTGTAGGCAAAGGCAGAAGCAGGCTCCCTGTTGAGCAAGAAACCAGATGTGGGACTTGATCCCAGGACTTGGGGATCATGACCTGAGCCAAAGGCAGATGCTTAACTGACTGAGCTACACCGACATCCCCAGATCTGAAGTATTATTTTAAGCCATGCATTTTCTTGGCATTGACATGTAAATTGACAGTCTGAACCCAATTTAAAGAATGCTGTTTCTCTTAATACATAAAACTTCAATATTGAGTACCCAATATTGCACTATTCATTTGTGGCAAGTTGACTCTACTGAGCCTATTTTCTCATGTAAGGGTCAGTGGTTGAGTCCTTTCAGATAGATAGATGATAGATAGATAGATAGATAGATAGATAGATAGATAGATGATAGATACCCATTCTGAGTACAGTTTGCTTTTGTTGCCCACAGAGCCTCAGCCAGCATTACAAGCTTTACAATGCTTAATCCACAAACACTGAATCCCACACAGCATATCACTCAATGAGGGCATGGACTTCCTAGTGAAGAATGTGTGAGAGTATCACATACTCAGTGATGTACTGGTAAATATTTAACAACTGCTCTCCTTGAGGGGCGGGGGAGGGACAACATATTTGTATCATTTTCTTATTTATACTCCCTCCATGTCAAATGCAAACTATCAACATGATCCCATTCTGAAAATTTGCTAGCTGGTATAAGCTGGTTCCAGCAACCCCTCCACATAGTTCATAATATGTTCATCCATAAGGCATTTAAGCTGCTTTCATACAATTGGGGCAGGGAAAAATGCCTGCGGAACCCTGGTGCTACACTTGGGGCTTCTTGTTACTCTTTTGTAACAACTGTGGCCTGAAAGTGCTAACCCACAAGTATGAAAGAGGGATTCAGGCTACCAGTTCAGCCATCATGACCTGCCAAATTGATAAATGAGGGGAATCCAGAATGGATAGTGAAGGAAGGAGAGCCAAAGGATGAGGTGAGGTCCTGAGATCAACTGAAACCACAAGGACTACAGTTAGTCCACAACCTGCCTCTTCTGAGTTTCCCCTCGGGAGGAAAAGTCCACAGAACCATGAAACAGATGCTCCCTGAACCTGTGTGGCCAAGTAGGTCTGTGCTACAAAAGGTGTGGAGCATAGCATTCCTGAAAATTTGTCTCTTAGATCTTTATCAGCTGGATGGTAACTGATCAACGACCTTAACCCTAAACCTTCCGAAGTCATCATCACATTTACACCAATGTCAGGCTTTGCATGGGTTACTTCCAGTCAGTTATCGAGCATGGCAATGATAATAAGATAGGCTCATTTCTATGTGATTCCTAGGACAGGCAACATATCACAGTCTGACCTGTCTCCCAGCTATCCCTCATCCCTCTTCCTTGCAAGAATTGCTCCTTCACAGTACTAATGTATATCGAATTCCTTCTTGGCATAGGCTTCTTGCAGGACCTGGACTGGCCCAGGCATTATATCTTAGGTACTATAATACAAACTGTACATGTATTATCCGCATTCATTGTTACCATATATTCGCAAGATAGGAATTATTATACACATTTTACAGATGAAACACTTGAGACTCCAGAAGTAATTACCCATCTTTACAACCAAGAAGTAGCAGTGGTTAAGATTCACATTGAAATCTCTCTGGTAAGCAAACCTGGGATCTCCCTATCCTGGTGCTGAGCCACATCATTGGAATTAGAAGTAACCACCTCCCAAGAAAACAATTTGGGAGAGTTATGGATCTTACTGCATGGAATCAGATTTTTGTGTTTTGATGAATTAAGTTCTATCTAGGGGTGAGTGCCTATATTGTTAGGTATTTACTTGAAATCTCTCATTTTGTTACTGTGAGATATGATGCTCTTCAGAAGTGATCAGAGTTTAAGAATATATTCCTGGAAATAATGTCAGATACTAGAGAAATAGTTCCAGATATACCATTTTTTTGTGGAATTTTTTTTCTGTTTCCAATATTTATTAAAGGTATGTTGAGTATGTCTTTTTCTCGTACATCAACCTTAGATCAGTAGAGTTCCAGAGATTAAAGAGATCTTAAAAATCCTCTCTATTCAAGTCCATTCCCTTTGTAATCACTGCAACTGACCGATAGTTATAGATTCCAAAATGAATGGCTTTCAGTTCGAGATTTTTGTGTTTTGTTTTTGTTGTTGTTGTTGTTAAATAGCAAGGTACGGGACTTTTAAAATTAAATATTGATATTTCTTTATGTATCACTTTTTTCCAAAGGGATAAGAATTAACATGAGGTTACCAGTCACTAAAATAATTATATTCACCTAAGGGCAGGCAGCACTATCCTTAGAAGACTAATATTATCCTCAAAGACCAATATTTGTTTGTCAAATACACTCATTTTATACTATTATACTGAGGCTAATAAGACAAATACCTTTTCACTGTCAAATCTTTCAGTATTTACCTGAAAACTAAATTCTTCATACTTTAGTTAATTATAACATGCTGAGGGCTATCATAAAATATTCTTTTACCATGAAATATTCCAGCAATAAATGATACATATATATATTTTTTTGTCCCATCAGAAATTACAACAAAGAATAGAAAGAGGATGAGAAGCACACTGGTACAAAGTAGGTTGACATCCTTTTGGGTCAAAAATTCTTGCTGCCTTAGAGTAAGATCTAGGCCAACAGAAATAGTAATAGAAAACTGTTGAAAAAAAAAAAAAGAACAAAAGTAATTCTAACCTGGGAAGATTGAGAAAGATAAATGAGTTTTTAAAACATTTTGTGATATATGTGTTTAGTATATTCTACATATTCATACTTTTCCCAATAAAGAGAAAGACACTGTCACTAAATATAAAAATGCAACACAATTAAATCTCTTTTCATTTTGGTTTTGATTTTAAGTTCAGAAAAATGTTGACATTTAAAATGTTTGCTATCAAATAAAGAAGCTTCTACTGACTTAGGGATATTATCTTAGGTTCCTAGGCTTGAGTCAGAGTTCACGGTCTGGTATTAAAATTATCTTAGTCATTCTAGCTTATTTTTATTATGTGTTGTTACTGTTTTTTTCTCTGTGGTGACAGAGGCAATCCTAAATCAAAAGAAACTGACTGCAGCATTCTGTCCCCTTGACATAGTGGAAGGTGTCCTCTGAGAGATTTAGAATATTCTGCATGGTTGGTAATGTCATGTTTTCATGTTGCAAAGCCCTTTTAGAATCAGATAGTATCTGCAATGTAGAGATTGTGGGATATATCATTCAAAACACCAACTCAGTACTTCTATTTTGCTCTCTGATAATTTGTTTCCAAAGAAATAGTCAGTGATCATGATTTTCAAATACAGTAGCTCTGTCATGTTTCTTGAATACAATTTGGGACAGCAATTGAGGAGATCAAACTTAGTGCTATATGTAGAAACTAAATCCCACTAATGATTATGAACTTGCTGAAAAAAATATATAGCTTTTATTGTACATTTTATTAAAATCAGACATTTTAGGAAGATCTGCAATTGTATTATCATTTACCGTAAATCTTATTTAGATTCTTAGAAAACTCAACCAAAGCCAAAATATTAGTTTTTATTGTTATAATTTCCTGAGAATATTATATCAGCACTCCCTTTTATTTCTCTAAATAGTTTGAAATAAAGTTATCTGATAGAATATCAAGACTCTCAAATGGCTGAATTAGAAAATATATGTGTCCCAAATCCTTCTTACCTCATCTCTATGTCCTTCGTCATGTAACTTTATACTGTCCATTCACAATAGGCAGTGTGATTGGACCAATCCCCTGACTATGGAATTGGTTAATGTGATTTTGGCAGATATGTTACCAAATGAGGTGCAAATGGGATCATTCTGGCCTTTCAGTCACTTGACAGATGAGTTCACATCTAGGCTAGTCTTCAGGTCTCCAGAGGAACATGAAGGCCACATGGATTAGAGTCAAGGTGTGCCAGTATAGACCAGCCAACCCCAGGAACATGAGCACATCCAGTCAAGATCAACAGAAACACTTTTGAGCATTCACCTAGCATCATGTTCTACTGTGTTCTATAATTTTATTTGTGACAGATGCAACTATACCAGGTATAATTGCCAATAATGTAGATGACAATGCTACATATATCATACACATAGTTAGGAAGGACTAATAATTCTGAGTGACAGAAGGAGAGGTCAAAATATCGTTAAGTTTGAGAAGAAGTTAACTAGGCAAATAAGGGACAAAGGTTTTCCTTGAGTGAAGAAACTAGCCCTGCTGGCATGGCAGAATAAAATACTTTCCCAAAAATTAAAGGTGAGAGTGGCGTTAACATAAGCCTTGAGAAAAGTTAGAAGCCAAACTGTGAAGTACATTGCAGTTCAAGTTAGCATTTGGCTCGTTTATCTGGAGAGTTGTAAGTAGCAAATAGGTGTGGTCTTCCTTTAGACGATAAAAATCCAAAGTAATCATTATATATTGAGTTGAATATTTTATATTCATTCAAAGGGCTGATCTAGGATCGTTGGTTGAAAAAAGGGAAGAAATAGACATTGATTCAATCAGAGACAGTGCGGTAGTTTGGTACACAAATTTTAGAGAATCATGGTGAAATTTCTGGTGTAACTTTTATTGATTTTGTGACCTTAAGAAAGTGATTTAATCTAAGTTCTGTTTCTTCACTGCAAAACAGGAATAATAATAGCTTCTTTCTGATGAGTTGTTAAATATATAACAAGAGTTCAGTGACACTTTTTTTTTAACCATAGCCCTAGCCCTAAAATCATAAAGCTGAAGAGAATAGCTACTATGTTCTCCCAAATTTAGAGAAATATAAGTCAGCACTCCCTCCCAAAGCCAAGTGAGTGGAACACAAAGAAAACCAATGGTAGTAATTTGAGGTAACTACAAAAAGGGGTTGGCTGCCTCGCTGTAGGCTTGTTAAGTGGGAATGCATTAAGCCCAATTTACTGTTACTATCAGAGAAGAAGGCTGTGAAATAACTTTTGTAAAAGCTGAAGTATGACCTTGGTTTCTCACGCAGAGAAACTTGAAGAAGGCAGGATGGCTGGAGCAGTCTGCAATAATAATCCAAAGAAGAAACGATGGCGGAGCAACCCAGCAGAAGGGGTTTCCCTCGGGTGAAGTACACACGTGTACTGTACGGTGAGAGCCCGTGAGGTTGGGAGAGGACAGCAAGTGAGAGGAACTCTGGGAAGTCGGAGTGCATCCTCAGCCTCCAGCGACCCGTAAAGCGAGGCCTTCCCCAGGCGTCTGTGCAAGAGCTCCGACACATACCTCACTAGAGAACCAGTGTTCAGGTATCTGACCCACAGGAGGCATCGGCAAACTCACATAAAAACAATCTTGCCCTTTCTTTTCTACATAGCCATCAAGGACAACTCGGAAAAACCTAGATTCAAATTTTGACACAGGAGGAGGAGGAGGAGCAAAAACGTGACCGTTCTTCCTTCCCCGTCTAGGTCCTGAGGGTCAGGCTGGCTCTGTAGTTGCGGAAACCACTTTGAAATGGATATGGCATTGACTTTGATTTAGACTGGACTTGAATTTTTATATCTGAAATTGAATCTTAATTACTGGCATGGGACTGTTGTTTCAACAAAATGCAGCTGAAGAGCTGTAGTATCTGTCTAATAACCCCTGAAGGCATAGGAGTGGGAGATTTTACAGAGCGTGGATGAAAGAAATAATTGGAGGAAAAAAAATAAATGTTTTAAATCAGTATGCTGTTGAGTTAAAACTGCTCCATACACTGGTTTTAGAAAGAAGTAATGAGGTAGTTGATAAAGCACTCAAGACAGTATGTGGCACATAGTTAGGGTTCAATAAATGTTAGCTGCTTTCATAGTTGTTGCTGTTATTTGAAGGGAAAATATCAAATTTCAATGTGATCCAAAATGGGAAGGACTGTATTGAATAGTAACAATGGAAAATTACAAAAGCAAAGACCAAAGAGCCATGTGTCAGGCATCACATAACAAACATTCTGAACTTGAATAGAAGATTCTTTCATATTTCCTTTAATTTTAAGATCCTATTATTCTTAGTGTGAATTATTTTTCTATATAAGAAAAAAATAGGTGTTTTTCCCCAAATTAAATAGACAATCCAACTCTTCTTACATTTTTTAATTTAAAGAAATGTAGATTATTATTTTTTATTCCCTAAGAGCATCCACTATTAAATCAATATCATTCATCCTTTCGGTTTGGAGTATTAGCTGCCTTTATCAAATGCAAATCATAAAAACTTGGCTGTCAGTATTCATTCTCTGATGGCTCGTTCATCTTTGAAAACAGTACTCACATAAAATGAGTGAACTGTCACTATAGTACAGCTAACGCCGTCTGGCAAGGGACTGAGCTTTTATGTAATAGTAACTTCCTTTCCTTTGTACTAACTTATTTTGAGTTTCTGCGTAAAGGCTATTTTGACAACAACAAAACAAATCAGAGGGTAAGCAAAGTATTTCATTTTTTTAGGCAACTGTCATTGTGAGAAATGAAAAATTTTCTGTCTCCTGACTCAGAGAACAAAGCATTTCATTCCAAACTTGAGGGAGTAGCTCCATACTTACGTCTTGATTGGTCATCTCCCAGTAGGGTCTCTCCCCATAAGACACAACCTCCCACAGCACTATCCCATAGCTCCAGACGTCACTGGCAGAGGTGAACTTCCGGAAAGCTATAGCTTCTGGGGCAGTCCATCTGATTGGAATTTTGCCTCCCTAAAATTGAAAGAGAATAAAAGAATTCCCACATACTTCGAATGAATCTCAGGATATCGCTACCTCACTGGAAAGATCTAGAAAGAGATGTAGCATTTTTAAGTGAATCTGTTTGACAGCCTGCAGTCTCTTTTCACATATCTCAGCCCGTAAGCACTTGTAGACTGACTACTAATTGCCTGTCCGGAAGGTTTCTGGTTTAAATTCTGTTTGACTACTGGAACACATACAGGACCCACATCTCAATTACAGTATCACGATGGCAGCTCGAAGGGGGGAAAGCGGGCAGTCAAGCAAATCAATAAGGTATACTTTCATGACTTTCTAGCAGAGAGTAAAGGACTCAAATTCCCAGGGCATGGTGTTTTGTTTTGTTTTTTTTTTCCCTTTAACATAGGAATTATAAATGGGAAGTCTTGATTGCTGAATGCAACCCTGAGAGGTTTAACAGTTAATAAGACAAGCGTGAAGATCAGATATAGTTATATTTTCCCCCATCACCACGCAATTTCTTTTAGGCTTGACTTCTCTTATTTTTGTATTTGTTCTGTTACAGACTGTTTTTATTTTCACCTAAGAGATAGGTCTCTCATTTAATTTAACCATATTAAAAATTATGGAAATTAGATTGTGGGGAAAAACTTATGACATTATCAAGTTTGGAATTTTTTACATGGTAAAAAAAAATGGTTTGGTAGGCTTCCTCTTAGTTCACAAAATAAATACTTTTATATCCTGCAGGCAAACGCAGGAAACCAACCATTTCATCCACAAGCAAAAATATATTTAAGGGGGAAGCGCATAGGTTTTGAATATTTTCTTGTAAAAAAAAAAGATTAAGATTAACCTATGCCTTCCCATTTTGCAGAGAGGGAATAATTTAATTCATACACTAGAAAAAGTGGAACTTAAGTTGTTCTTTATGAACCCAAGTTTCAAGACACGAGGAAATAACAATTTGTTGTAATGCTTGAAGTTGTTCCGTGAGCTGAGGTTAATTTGAACTATTCAAACTATGTTTAAATTATTTGTCCCTTATATATATGGTAACACCACTCTAAGAAGACTTCCCTGATACATACTTTTGTTAATTAAATATTCATAGGTAAGATCACATCATTAGGCATGGCTATGTGTCATTGTGATATCTATACCATGTTATCACTATTCCTCTTAAAATTGTAGTTTATTGGTTACTTCGAACTTCAGCCTAGGATTTTTCTTCTGGTCCTCAGACCATCATATCTGACGTGACAGTTATCTAAAGTTCCCATATCTTCTCATCTCTCAGTACACACAAACTGCTATCATGGCTCATTTCAAAGGAGTAAGTCTTAAGGGTCTTGGGAACTCTGCTTCCCCTTTCCTCACTTCCCCCCCGCCCCAGCATGATACATTGACACAGACCTTGACAAATCTATTTTATGCATTTAACTAAGACATCAACCAATCATACTGGGAATGGATTTTTCTATAACCTCCTTCTTGCTTAGGCTAAATTTATTAAGTGTAACTCTAATCCCAAGAGAATTCTTAATTGAGGTTTCATTTAAAGCAAATAATGACAATGATAATTAGGTCTAAAAGAAGAGGGATATCCCATCAACTAATTTATTGATTTATTAAGCTAACCATTAGAAGGCTTTGTTTGCTTAGATAAGTTACTCTTGATTTTCAGCATAGTACAGTCCCTAAACATCCATGAGTCACAAAGCAACACTGAAAAAACAAAAAACAAACAAACAAAAAAATAGCCTTATAATCTATGAAAAGAGTATATTGTTAAACTATGAATAGAAGTCATTTTTTAAAATTGAATTAAATAAGAAAATGTATAATACATCTATCTTAAGAATGTGAGATACCAGAAGTGGTCCTCGGTATTGTTAACCAAAGTTAACCAAATCTTATAGTGAAAAAGATACAATGATAAATATTTATAGCTTCAAAAGGAGTTGGAACATTGAGGATATCTAACTTCATGTCTTCTTAACATTGAAAAGGTTTAGAATTAAATACAGTTTCTCATAAGGGATTCAGACTCAAAATGTGCAATATATAGACTGTTCAGAAAATTCTGTTGTACCAATACTCACAGTTTTTCACAGAAAGAATTGTCCAGTACATACCATATCGATTCAGGAAGCAATTACCTTGCTGGAAAAGGATGTTGATTTATGCTAATTATGACAACATGAGTTAATGACCAATTTTCCATAGATGTGATCTTAACAGTTAATATAGCATGTCAAGGAAGTAATTAGGCTTTAAAATACCTCCAGTAAATCAAAACTTCTTGAAGGAATAGTTCTTTTATTTCCTATCATGTGAGTCCTTAAAAAGTAGGTTTAGATATTTCTGTATTTGTTTTACAAATGAAGACACTATAGTGCAGAGTTTAAGTTACCCAATAATGTTATACATGTTTATATATTCATATATATAATATTAATTGCTTTTAATGTAGGAGAGTCTCTCTTTAACGTTCTTTTTTACATTTAGAACTCTGAATAATTTTTATATTGTTGTATTCACTCTGAACTCAAAGTTTTTTTTTTCAGTATCTGTAGGAAGAAAAACGAATTATCGTGCCTCATACAGTGAATACATTGTTTACTTGAGTTTAATATACACATTTGCAGATAGCCAACAAGTAGAATTATCTGGATTTTTTATCTTCCCCTCCAAAACCATCCCTTTCTCTCTCTGTCTTCCTATGTGAGAGGAATGTCCTTTTTGCTATCTTCTTTAAAAATCTTTAAAAATTAAATGTCTCTCGTCTAGTGTTTCAGAAATGCATTCTGTTAGATCTTACCCTCGTGGTGTAGGCTGCCTCAGGATCATCTTCCAGCACCCTGGAAAGTCCAAAGTCAGACACTTTGCACACAAGGTTACTGTTGATTAAGATGTTTCTGGCAGCAAGGTCTCTATGCACGTAGCCCATGTCGGAAAGGTACTTCATTCCTGCAGCGATCCCTCTCAGCATGCCAACAAGCTGAATCACAGTGAATTGCCCGTCGTTTTTCTATTAAAATGATGTAGAAATATTAATCCAGCAACAACAATCACTGGGGGAAAATTTGAAAAGATCTGCCTTCAAGCCCCAAATTAATATTCTCACCAAATTCATATGCAATTTGTATCTAAAGGAGCCTGGAAAAAGTTATCAAATATATCGTTAACTTTGTAACATGGATCAGTCCTCTGCCTGGTCAAAGCTGATCAAGGCTTTGAAAGTCCTTATCAAAAATCTCAGTTAGTTGCCATTTTCTGCATTGTAATCCCTTTATTCTCAGTCATGAGGGGAATATGTTCACCACTCCAGCCCAGTGCCCGCCTTAGATGAACACTGCACCTTTTCTGAGGTGCTTTGGGATAAGCTAGCTCAATAGGCATATTGGGTAAAAAACAAGTGGCCAGAGGAGATGAAGGAGATTCTTCAGGAGCACATGGGAGGAAGAGGACGTTGCAACGACCAGGACAACATTAGTGTTTCTTGGCAGCTTGCTGTCTCTGTCAAGGGCACTGGACTTAGTGCGGACACACAGCATAATGCCCAGCTAATGATTATTTTGAAATATAGGAATGATACGGCCTTACAAGACTAGAGAACTTGAAAATATGTATAAGAAATTTGGTAACAGAAGCTTGTAGAGGCTGGAGATGAGAAGAAAACTTGGCCTTGTCAGTAGACTGCTGTCATCAATGCACAGGCCCCTGGAATAATCCTCAGGAAGGCCATTGTCCTGTTACCTTGCCTAATCAATAGTAGTAGTCTCCACACGAAATGCGAAGAAGTCACAGCCTATAGGTTTAATCAGGCCTGCAAATATGTTACATTGTCTGGCACAAGCTGTATACTAATACAACGAGTTACCAACAATTAAAATTTAGACACTGGTAGGTAAAAAGAATCTTTTCCTGCAACCCAGAAGATCTGACAGCATTAGTGATACTGTCAATTACCACATGACCATCCTGCTTGTACAAGGAGTGGCTGGCTCTCAGATGGGTTATGAGCATAGTTGACCCCTTCATCAACACCGATGATTTGCATGGACCTTTAGACATTTTTTCCTTGCTCTGCCTGATATTATATACTCTGAGCAAATTAGGTACTTGTAAAAAAGCTTCTTTTTTTCCCTTTCCTTTTCTTTCCTTCTGTCTTTCTTTTCTTTGTTGTTTTTTTTTCTTCCCCTTCCTTTATCCCCTCTTTCTTTCTTTTTTTTGGGGGGCAAATTAACATACACTTAAATAAAACTGTAGGGACATATGATTTGGATTTGTTTAAGTTTCTGAAAAGGACAATTTATAAACCAAAGTTTATTTTTTGAAGTATAACTATTCTGACTCCAGATATTTCTATCGATTTAAAAGTTCTGCTTCAAAGTGGCTCATTTTCAACTTCAACATTGTAGTCAACATACAAACAACACTTTAAATAATTAAATGTGCTTTATACCTACCTTTAAAAACGTATCTAAAGATCCATTTTCCATATACTCTGTCACTATCATCACTGGTTTGCCTGAAAAGAAAACAGTGGTATGAACTGCAACTTTTTGATTTTGCATTCTTACCTAGGAAAAGTTTAGTAGAAGATTTTATTTTTGTCCACACTGCATATATTCTTTTAAAAAGTGTCCTCTTTGAGTAGCAAGTAAATTCATGACATGATGGTGTCTTAGTATAATGGGTGGAACCAGTGAGAAGAAAGTGACAGAAGAATAATAACATTGACATTTAAGACATAATACAAAATTTTCACTATTAAAATCAATTTATGTAAAAAACGAGTTTAAGGATGCATTTTATTTTAATAGAGGTAATGATATAATGTACCAAATAATATCCAGCAAAGCATTGTGAACGTATTATCTTTCCCACAATTCTGAACAAAAACTCCTATCCCATTTAACTGCACTCCTTATGATCCCTTGAATATGTGTTGTGTTTTCCTAACTTTCTTTTTTTTTTTTTTTTAAAGATTTTATTTATTTATTTGACAGAGACAGCCAGCGAGAGAGGGAACACAAGCAGGGGGAGTGGGAGAGGAAGAAGCAGGCTCCTAGCAGAGGAGCCTGATGTGGGGCTCGATCCCAGAACGCTGGGATCACGCCCTGAGCCAAAGGCAGACGCTTAACGACTGCACCACCCAGGTGCCCCTGTGTTTTCCTAACTTTCTATATTCTTATAACTCCTTTCCTCATGACTACCTTTCTTTTCCTTCTCTGTCTCACACTTACAGTCTCTGTCAATCCAAATGTTTTCATTCTTCAAAACTCTGTTCTAATTCCTCTTGCTATCTGGAAACTTCTCTTGCAATCATTGTTTCCTCCCCCTTTCATGTCTGATACAGAAGTGCAAGCTAGAGCTTAGGTGGACAGACACCAGAGTCACACTGCCTGGCTTCGAACCCCAGATCAATCACTTACTATGGTGCAATCTTGGGCAAATCAGTTATTATCTCTGTGCCTCATTTGTCCCAGCTGTAAAATGAAGGTGTTGATGGCACCTAACTCCCAGAGCTGTGGTGAGCATCCAGCAAGACAAATGGTTATGCAAGTCACTTAGAACAGTGCCTATCACTTAGAATATGCTGGTTAACTTTCTTGCTGTACATAAGTTGGCTAAGAAAATAGATAATCTTTTATCCCCTATAAAATTGTGGCACTTTGTATATATCTGAGATACAAGATGAAAAATGCAAGATCAAAAACCCTTCTTTATAGGAGAAAATATCTAAAACAAGACTATTAGTTTTATCACCCCACATTAACCTCACTATATTTTAAAACCTGTCCCTTTACTATTTAATAAAAGCATGCTACATAAAATTTGTATTAATTTAAAGTATTTTGAGGTAAGTAAAAAGAGACCTTATGTCAGAAAAATCTATCTCATAGGTCTATTAGTAAACTTTATGTATTAGGAGGAGAAACAACACTCATACAATCAGGAAATGCATTATAATTAATGTAATGGCATTCCAGAAGAACATCTGTATTTTACTTAAGAAGTGATTAATTTAAGTGATAGAATCAGAACCTGCATATTTATTCATACAACACTTTCTAGAAGTGCAAATAAAGCTATAGAAAGTGAGACAATTACATACGAAAAAGAAATAACTAGGAGGAAAAAAGATTTTTTACTTCAAGATCAAGATCACTTAAAACTTACTATTTTGAATAATAAGGTATGACTGTCTAATTTCTTACTCAGATAATTATCTTTTTAAAAAAATACTTCAGAAGGAATATTCTTTTCGTGGAATGTGATGAGTATATTACAAAGCCAGTCACATTTCTCTCTTCCTCTTTAATGTTTATAAAAGTAATTTTAAAAGTTTGTCTGAAATAATTCATTAGGCATATGTTTGTAGATGCCCACATTAGGTGAAACGCCACATGTGCAGAGAACGAGCACTGGAGGTGGGGATGTCATTTGATCTGAACCTTGAAGGCTGCAGGGGTCACTGATGTAATAAAAGGTGACAGATATTCCAGGAAGAAGGGGCAGCATGTGCCAAGGCATCTGCTCATGAAAGTTCAACTATGGCTAGAGCCCTGTATTTTCACTCTGTCAATCCAGAAGTGATAGGACATGAGTTGGGAAATACTAAAAACCGACTGGGCCTACAATAGTAAAAAAAATAAATAAATACAGTTCATAATGTATTTGTAAATGCCTGTCACAGCACAACAGAAGAAAAGATTATAATTTTTTTTTCTTTAGTAAAATTGTAATCTAAGCTCATGAATGGAAAAACACTTGTAATTTAACTTTAGTTATACTGCCATACCCGTTTTAATTCAGACAAATTTTAAAATAGACAAAATTCTGCTTTGGGCCCTTTTGGTCCCATTCTCACATCCAAGAGCCCATTTCAGACTTTTATTAACGTTGAAGCCCCTTTTCTTTTCGAAGTCTACAACTAATATACTACCCCAAGGGTGAAAGCCAAAATATTTGACACCTGCTTTGGCACAGGTATCTACGGATCAGAAGTTACACCAGACATAATGCTGGAGTATCCTGGAATGTCTTGCTATATTTGACATCACTCCTTCATTTACCTGATTCCAGGAATTCAGAGGTAACCAGGGATGAAGCTGAGTAGGCATATAAAGGGGACACTGGGTAATTCTGGCACCAGCTTTTATCAAACACTAACGAAGTATTTCAATAAATTTACAGCTAATAGAGCCAAAGAGTATGTACCGGCTAAACATCAGCCCTCACCCAACTAGAAGGAGGCCTACATTTTCTGGAATCAGCCTGGGTAGCTCTTTTATTCTGACTTTGACTCCCACTTACAGAAATCCACTGGGTAAATTGTCATAGTATAATTGGAATTGTGAGAACTGATTTCTAGCAGATATCCAGAGAATATACAAAATGAATTACATACGAAATTGGCACCCCTCAGCTCATACTATACGGGTAGATGTCTTGTCCATCAAACTGAAACCCAATCTTTATCAATCATTATCGACTCTACCCCAAGTCCTTTATGATTGCAGCACCTTCCCTATAGCTCTACTTACAAAACTTTCAGTTCTCTCCTCCTCTCTTTTTCTAGAATTTCTTCATTTTATCTACCCTTAATTTGTTGGACTTTTTTTTCCACCGTTGTGGGTCACTGATAAATATTTAGTACTGCTCACCCAAGGTTTATTGAGTGGAAATTGGATAGAATTCCCATGTAAAAATATCTTTTTCTTTGATGAATTTGTTCCTTAAACATACAAATTTTATGTAGCATGCGTTTATTAATAGTAAAAGGACATGTTTTAAAATATACTGAGGTTAATGCAGAGTGATAAAACTAAGAGGCATGTTTTAAATTCACTGAGCTTAGAAGAAAAAAAATTATACTCTAAAGTGAATGAACTGATCAGAAGACTTATGACATTGAATAATATAGATTTGGATAGAAAAATAATAAATGATTACTTTTTAGGGAAATGGGCACCTGGCATTTGTTCTATAAGATTTCTTAGATTTCATCACCTAGTTTTAAAAGTAAGATTAATTATTTATGACAGTGTAGGTTGTAATGTCAATAACAAAAATATTATTTGAGAAGTATGATAGGGAACTAAAACACTTCTCACATTTTAGAAAATGGGAGAAAAGCAATTAAAATGAATGTTTGCAAACAAGCATGATCTTCTTTTGTTGACAAGAATAAGACACTTCAGGACCCATTCGATTATTTTTCATGCTTCAGTCATTTTAATGCTAATTATATTTAGTTTGGCTTATGTTTTGTCTCAGTTCCTGCTAGTCTGCAAGAATGACATAGCAATAATTAATGTGGCTTACTCTAACCCTTGGAAATTCAATAAAACTGTATAAATCACTTTCCATTATCCAGCTCGAAGTACAGACAAAGAATAGATTTGCCAATAATTTTGAAAGCATATTATCAAAAATCTATATAAAAAGAGCTCATAAAGCATGTCAAAACATGATTCTAATCACAGAGTAGAGTTTTTATATTATTTACCAAAGACCTAGTCCAGGCAGAGTCTAAGTAGTAATAGAAACACATTATTTGTGGAATTCACCAACCTTATATTTTAATCATTCAGTTTTGGTAATCATAAAAGAGCTACAATTTATTGATTTATTGGATTTTCACTCTTTACAAGGCACAATGTTATTTTTAATTTTATTAAATTCCATAATAGTGGTATTACAGAAGACATTTTTCAGAGAAAGAAATGTGAGGCTTAAAAAGATTCAATATATGACTTGGGTTGATGAGTGCAGATATGTAAGAACCAAAGTTGGGAACCAAATTTATGTCTATCCGACCATAAAAGCTGTTTTCCTTTCCTCCACACTATGATACCTATAATTTCAAAATACTTATTTTAAAGTTTAAATTTTATTTTAAAATCTCACAATTATTTACTCTTTTGTGTTAATACTAGCTTGGTAATCATGCCTATGGCATGACAAACTATCCAACCATTAATGGCAGATCTGGTAGGAATTCAGATTCTCTCAGTAAATAATATAACTTTACATATGACAATTACTTACATATGTTCTGAGTGTTCTGAAGTATTCTATAGTGAAATGGTCTTGGATTCTATTTATATGAGGTATATAAAGTAATAAAACCCATAGAAACGGAAAGTGGAAATGTTATATTAGCAGCGGGGGAAGGAGGAAAGGAGTTGCTTTTCAGTGGTATAAAGGTTCAGTTACGCAAGACAAAAAAGTTGTGGAGATCAGTTGTATAACATTGTGGTTATAATTAATTTGTACCCCACACTTGAAAATGTAAGAGGACAGATACATGACATGTGAGGTTATGTATCTACAATAAAAAAACTGAGTTTGTTTCCTTACTCTGTGATTTTTTGGTGCTAATGTCCATCACAAATCCAAGAGAGGAGAGAATATGCCACCCCTGTTAAAGCAATCATTTTCCCTAAGATACCTCAACGTTAGGTAAAAAAAAATTTGGGGCATGTTGATGTAGCCCTTGCTTTTCAGAACATTGCCCCAACAGTCTGCAAAGCTATCATCTGTTGGGAGCATATTAGAAATGCACAGTCTTAGTGCTCAATCTGATCTATTGAAACAAATTCTGCATTTTAGCAATATCCTCAGAGGCACATACAATTTTGAGAAGCAGTAAACTAGGCCACATCACAAAAGCTGCAGTTAAATCTGGGCTTATTATTTTATTTGCATTGATACCACATGCTTTTCTGAAACCATTAGCTCATCAATAAACACTTGATACCACTTAAGTCTCCACTCAGGGAGCATTTGATTTAGAAGCATCATAATTCACTGGAGGAAAACTGTCACTGGGTTTCTCTTAGAAATATTTTACAAGACTTGTAAATAATTAATGTAAGCCTGTGCTTATACTTACATATCTATAGTTTTATTGCACTCTGTCATTCTATTTGGTTTATATTCCATTTAGTATACTAACACTTTCAGCTGTTTGAAATTACTTTTATTTTGACCCCAAGGGCAACTTGAGATAACTCAAATATCATGGTTCAATTATTAATGGTTAATGGTCAACCAGAAAATGGAATCTTGTGCTTAGAGCAGGAATAGATAATGCTTATTAAGGGGATAAGGAGGGGAGGACAAAGTATGGGGCAACTAGAAGGGTACTCATATTTTAATTCCATTATGGTCCTTAGTCAGTTAACACTTTAGGGAAAAATCATTTATAACATTATATAATTTGAATTTGTAGAAAGATAATAAAGTAAAAAGTCGATATACCTTCCCTGAAACAGGAGCATGAAAACACCAAATGTCTCTATAAATAGAAAATCTAAACTTCATATAATATTTCAGATTTTTTACACTGATAATTTTTTTCATTTGGTGCTCATTTCTCAAATTAGAAATGAATTTGAATTGTTCTGACATTAGTGAAGGTAGATGATTGCTTATGGAGTCAGACATTATGGACTTTTTAGAGGAGGTGGGGAATACAAGAATTAAGAAATCTGACAGCTTTCTTTTATTAATAATGAAAATAACTTTAAAAATACAATGTTTAATTTACTGAGTCAATCTATGAGCTAGTAAATTTTGTTTCTATAGTTCTATTTTTTTTGGATGAGCAAAATTTAGATTTTATCAGGAAGAGCACTTGTAAATATCTAATAATTACGTTTACATATTTCTTAAACCTCATTCTATGCCCTAACAAGGAAAAACAGGTACTGAATTAATGAGCTGACTTTTATTTCTACTTCAGCTTTAAATTTATTTCCATCATGGTTTATTACTGGTTCATAGAATTTGTTTCCTTATGTGAAATGAACAATGTAAAATTCAAGCATGCTCAATACTTCAAAACATTTTCATTTTTACATCTCAGGACTAAAGGTAAATCAGTGGCTGCATGCTTATGGACCTCTCAAATTAAGTTGTCCAAACTGAACTGATTACCAACCACAGTCTTGATCCTCCTAGACTCTTCCCCATAAATGTCAATTCCTTTCTTTGAAGAACTCATGACAAATAATTTATAATTATTGTTGACTCCTCTCTTTTTCTCACACTCTATATCTAAATCACAGGAAGCCTTCCTGGGATTGTCTTCAAAATATCTATAGAATTCAACTACTACTCTCCATCTTATTAGACCAGCACTTTGACCTAATCCATGACGAGGTATGAATAACATCAGTAACCTCCCCATGGTCTCTTTGCTTAAACATTGGCTCTTACTATCTACACTTAACATGGCAGCCAGACTGATCTTGTTAACACAGATATTAGATTCCATCACATCTTGGTTCTAAAGGCTGCAAAGCTCAGATTAAGAGATGGTCTTTACAGGGACCAAAGAATGTGCACCATCTATCCTCCTAGTACATCTCCAAGTTAAGTTCTTTCCAGACTTCTCTCCTTCATTCCATTGAAGCAACAATGGCCTTGATATTTCTTGAACATCGAATGTAAGTTCCATTTGAGACTTGCTGGTCCTTATTTCTATAACATTCTGCCTCCAGATATCTGTAAGGCCCACACTTTCACTTTATTCAAGCCTTATCAGAGAGTCCTTTCACTAAATAAAATAGTAATCACCAACCCTCAACAAAAGCAATCCCTAATTTCCTCACCTAGCTTTATTTTCTCATTTAATATATTATAAATATGTTTATTCACTTAGTTTCTATTTCCCCACCCAAAGTAAACTTCATAAAGGCAGGAACTCAGTTTGTTTAATCTCTGCTGTATCCTGATTAATAGCGATAGACATGTATTAGGTGATCAGTTAATATCTTTGAATAAATAAATGTTTGTCAAGGGTATACTGAAGGGTGAAATATGAGATTGGTAATGTACACTCTTTAAGAGCTTGGGTTTGGAAGTTATGTAAAACTGTTTTAAAATGTGGCATTATCCTATGCTAGTTTTATGATACTGGATAAGGTATTTAACCTCTTTAAAGTTAATTTTTCCCATTTGTAAAATAAGAACAAATACAAGTGTCTAAATAATAGCATTATTGTACAGATTAAAGGATATAATAAAGAGAATTAAGCTTAATAAATTCTTAAAGTAATGTTAATGATTAGTAGTAGTAATAACTGTTATATACAAGATCTTGTGAAAAGATTCTCAAGCAATTTCCTTCATATGAATTTTATTTTTTTCTAAACACCCATGGTTTTATAGAATAAGGTTTTAAAAATAAAATATAAACTATATATCACTCTAACTAGTTTTAAATGTTTACATAACTGCATTGTCATTCACTCATTTAATATCGCTTATGTCTTTTTTTTTTAATTACCTAATATGTCTGGCCCTGTGATAGAGACTAGGGGAGCTATAAAGATATATCATTTTCAAGAAGCTCATTTTGTAGTAAGGATGATAAAACGTGTAGAGGAATAACTATGATATCACACATAGCAAGACAAAGTACAGAGAAATGCAACTAGAGTGTATAAGATTGTCTCTGGCTGAGAATTTACTCATTCAACAGATATACGAAATACTACACATGCTGACCACTGATCTAGGAACACACAGGTGAGCAAGACAAAAACCTCTGTTCCTTGAGGCTTAAATTCTAATGTAGAACCAGGAAGCTTTCCCTTACTGAGCCATTTGTGGAACTGGGAAGCTTTCCTTTACTGAGCTATTATACTTTATATAGTGGTTCCTGTATGCAAGGCAGACACTGAGAATAGAAAGAAAAACGAAGATATATGATGCTGATCTCATGGAGAAAGCCACATCTGAATTAATCTTGAAGGTTAAGTAGAGCCAAGAAAAGTGGAGAGGACATTCTTGGGTGGAATGAAGTATTTCAAAGGGGTAGAACAAGAACTCGATAGAGATTTTCTGGAAAGGAAATAGTGAAATATGGGGTTATGGCCAAAATTATATGGGGTTAAGAATCAAAGTATATATATTTTGCTTCATTTGTTTGCTTATTTGGTGATGAAGCATCAAAGGAAAACAGTGATTTAGAAAAAGCTACCTTGGGACAATATATATGGAATGGGCTAATGTGAGAAAAGACAAAAGTGGGAAGGCTAGTTTGAAGATTGTAGAAATATCCCTGGATAATATAAAATAAGAAGTGACTTTGTAAGATAGAATGAAATACTATATTTGAAAGGTAATTACAAATTATATAATAAGTCATAGTTGTCTGACAATTTAAACAATCAATTGTCATTGAACGTGCTATCTCCTCAAACATAGAGATAAAAAGAAATAGGGAGAGACTCCTCTAATGTTCCTCTAACATTTTGCTTAAATTTATTAATTTTACAAAAGAACTAAATTTATTTGTAGAAGATCCTAGATTAAGAAATATAACTATGAATCATTTTAGCACTCAATAGAAGTATTCCTTTAGTCAATTTTGATAATAATTTCCACAAGTGGGAAAAGATAAATCTTAAAGAACTAAAGATGCTGCAATTGGAAAATTATTTTTCCTATTTTTATTTTAATTTTGAATCTCTTCAAATAGTAAAAGTTGGCACTGTATATATTACCTTAAAGCATCTTGCATTGTGAATGAGTCAATTAAGCCAGGACCTGTGGGTTTTCACATCATTTGTCATGAAGTCTCTCTAGAATATATAACTATTTCTGATATGCCCTGTTTAACAACACAACACAGAAGGAATTTGAATTCAGGCCCATGTTTCTGGCACGTAGGGCGGTGATACGAGAAAGATGAAGGTTCATGATAGCACCACCCATAGGAGTGTGACTTCAGACTCCCTACCTCAGCTTCAATCAGAAAAATCACGAGATTTAGTTGCACTTATGTCTCATTATCTGTGTGCTGCAGGTTGAGAATAATTGTTGAATAAATTAGCATCAGATCAGAGAGCATGAAATTAAGGACACAAATAAAGTGAGTTGCAACATGGTAAATTAAAAACAAGCTGAAGACTTTCTAGGCTGAACATCAAGAGGTACATTTATTAAGGGGAAATGCAGTTCGAGTTCACACAGAACAAAATATAGGACAGAAATATTTTAAATATTTTCATTTTGCTTTATGTGTATGTGTAGTTTCATGGCAGCAACATCAAATAGAATATTTGATTAGGAGATTGGAAATTTCCAATTTGGATTCCCAACTGCAGTACTGTTTTTTAGACTAAAATTTACAAAACTTAGATATGATCACTTGTTGACAAAGGTTTCAAGTGCATACAAAATATATGACAAATTTAGTTGACTTCATATGAGAAATGTAGTTGTCTTAGTTTGTCTCAGTCAGGACCCATTCACATTAAACAAGTTCTATAATAAATCAGGGTTCTATAAAAGTAAGTGAATATTAATTGTAATAATTTTGGGGTGTTGTCCGTTAGTATCTGATTCACTCACTTAAATTAAAATAAATATTTATTCACTACTCTAATTACTTGCAGTTTTGTTCACACACACATACACATAAATATATCTTAATTTAATCTGCACAACAATCTTATAAATTAGGTATGATTTCCCCCCCTTTTTTTTTTGGTGATACTGAGGCTCAAAATGTTTAACTGACCATGGATTGGTTTAGCTTTAGATATAACAGGCTTACATAAATATTTAGGACACTGTCTCTGTCTTCAAGGAGCAGACTTTTTTTTTTTAGCTAGGGAGTTAAAAATATATGCAAAAAAGATAAAATTAAATGAAATATTTGAATAAGAGTTTTGGCCAAATGGAAGATCATTACAGACAACTGCAAAAATCTGTACTTCGGTACAGTGTTCAAAAGAAGAAGGAATTACTTTAGGTTGAAGTGATGAGGGATTGTTTCATGAATGTGATGTGATTGGAACAGGGTTTTGAAGGAATTGAAAAGGTAGTGAATAGGAGGGTGTAAGTTTCAGAGGAAGAGACAATGTAGGCAGGTCAAAATATCAAGCATGTTAAAATGGACTAAGAAAACAATGCATGTGAAGGAGCTCAGAGCACAGGAAGAGATAGAACGGGAAAGTAATAACTATAGATTGTTTAGTACCTATTCTTTGACACGCCCATTCTAAACTTTACCTGTATTAATTCATGTCCTCTTCCCACCACCACTATCTATTCTTAATCCATGTCACTGTTGAGGAAACTACATTTCTGAATGTTTAAGTAACTTGTTCAAAGTCACATGGTTTGTGGCAAAACCAAAATTACAATATGTGGCTAGATCCATAGTCCAGGTTCTTACCATTATGCCATACTGTCATCCATAATAATAATAGTGATCTGACACTATTGATCTGAATAGTGATAATATAATGATCTGAATTCATTACAGAAGGTAAACTGGCTACCTACAGAGCTTCACATTAACCCTGGGTAATAAGAAGTCATGGTCAGAGTTTATTTGAGGAAGTTAAATTTATTGGAGAAAGCCATATTAAGGATAAGATGAAGAAATGAAATGTATCAAATATTTGCCTACTATTATTACCATGACTATAATTAAGAACTATGTTTTATATTAGATAGTATCATTACTGCATAGGAAATAACAGTAATCAATTATTCTTATAATTCTTGTTCCTATAGTATCTAGTGCCACAAGATACCACTGATATCGTTTTAGGACCTTCCCTTCAGATAAAATGTAGTCACATTCAAATTCTGATTTCATTTTATTATACTGGTGACCATCTTTTTTTTTCACATCATATTCTTATTTCAAATATTCGTTGGGTATAATTTTTGTAAAATATTTTAATTTCTTACATTACTAAAAAAACCCATATTTTTTCCTTGTTCTCTACCTTTCTTTCTCTTGTCCCTGCCTCTCACCTTTCTTTAGGAACTTATTTGTTCTGATAAGACTTAAGGATGTCTTTCTTGCTCCAGCAATACCCTCTTTGGGTTACTGTCAAGGGGGTAATAAAGTATGGGCATATATGCAACTGGAGGAAGAAACACATCTAAGTTTTGGGGAAAAAATTGTCTGCAGGTTATTTTATTTTTATGCTACATTCCTCTATGAGAATTCTTACTGGAAATACGTATCTCTTTGAAAGGCAGGAAAAAACAGTCTAGCAATATAAGCTGATTCAAAAGTTCAGCCAGTCATCAAGATGATACTTTTGCTGTGGTCTGTTTTAGGACTTTTAAGGGGCTGCTACCTCCTCATCTGTGACTTATTGTGAATAAATCATGATTTAAAAATTAACTTGTTATATACCAGGCAAATATTTTGACTTGCTTCTTTTGTCTATATTGTGAAAAAGTTGTGTTTTTATTGTTGTTATTTTGTTTTCCATATTTAAAAGCTAAATAAGTGGATATCCAATCATTTGAAATGCCTTAATAGATTGATGGCATTTATTGAATACATATTGCTGGTACACATATTTGGCATATATAATTTAAGACTTGATTAATAGCAACTGGAAGGTGAACAGATGATTGAAAGCAAATCTAAAGAATGTCCCTTGCTAAAATTTTTTAGATGAGTTAGAAAGTGGTAAGTAGAATATGAAGGACAAAGGAAGGACTGAGAACACATAGAAATGGCAAAAAAAAAAAAAAAAGAATTTAAATAAGGCCTCAATCACGTGACCCAAAAATATTTTATTGGATGACTGAAAAATTATGTGAACTCTTTATATTGGGAAGATCGTCACATAGTCACATATAAATACGAATTTAAAAGAGATGTGAAAATCCAGATATTTCTGAGCAAAAATTACATTTTCTTTAAGAAAATAATTAATCTCAAGGAATTTGTCCAGTCTTCTGTGGCTGCTGCTTTCCCTAAAATTATTAAAATATCTCAATGAAAAAAATGAATAAAAGAAATGCACCTGTCTTTAAAGACTAATTTAAAAGATGGCAGGACACCTATGGTTAGAGTGAACCTATTAAATGTTGAACTTCAATGCCTCAGTCAAAACATTGAAGTTAATATTTTATTAGGATAAAAGTGGAAGAGCCAGAAGAAAAAAGAATGTTGATACCTTTACTCCTTCTTTTATCTGGATACATTTTCTCTGGCAGTGAATTCATAGTAAATATGTGAATATATATGTTTTGAAAAATTAAACAGAAATTCAGGTTCTATTAAAGATCAGCTTGGACAAGAATCTACTAAAATACAGGACAATTATTATTAATATTAAATAAATTTTTAATAACATTACTGTGGCTACTTTTCCTTTTATCCTAAAATTAATAATAACCTAATAGAAGACACTCAGATATTCATGACAAACACATACATATAATTCTACTGTACTTACTTTTGGTCACAACACCTTCTAAGTGAATGATGTTAGGATGATCAAACTGCCCCATGATACTTGCTTCACCCAAGAAATCACGGCGTTGTTTCTCTGTGTAGCCTACTTTCAGGGTTTTGATTGCCACAGGTAATTCTCTTTTTCCAGGAAGTTTCAAACGTCCACTACAAACTTCACCAAATTCACCTTGTCATAAAGATGGAAAAGCACATAAACTCATTTCAATCCTTACTCTAATAATATGCTAAAGTCCTCCTAGAATATTAAAGTTTAGACAAAACAGTATTAAAAGGGGAGTCCAAACTTCACTATCGAGAATAAGTGGTGCTTTGGAAAAATCGTCCACAGGTGATCATAAAACACTCTGGGGGTTATTAGCTTCATCTATCTCACCTACAAAAACCTTAATGAAAATATTAGAAAGAAATTAAATGCAACTGATTGAAAATCACTTCCATCTTCCTTCTTTTTCTACAATAGCAGTGCCTTATTAATTGATGAGAAGAGAAAAGGAGGAAAGTTTATAGAAGGACAAAAAGGAAATAATTTTAAGGAAGAGATGATTCATAAACAGACTAACCACGTGCTTAAACTATGTATAGTTTCAGACACTACAAATTATATATGGAATGTAAAAACAGTAGATGATAAAATCCTGTTTGAATATACATATTTTTGCTGTTTTTTTTTTAATTTTCCAAAGCAAACATTTGCTGGTTTAAAGATTTTATTTATTTATTAGAGAGAGCGCACAAGCAGGTGGAGCAGCAGACAGAGAGAGAAGCAGACTCCCTGCTGAGCAAGGAGCCCAGTGAGGGAATTGATCCCAGGACCCTGGGATCATGAACTAAGCCAAAGGCAGCTGCTTAACTGACTGAGCCATCCAGGTGTCCCACACTTGCTAGTTTAAATATGAGCTCCAAAGAAGGAAGCATTAAAATATGACCAGTTACATACCACTTTGAAAGCAAGTCAGTTACAAAAGATTTAAAAGCATTCTATGTTAGATCAGGACATTGACATATTATATTCTATAATATAAACACAAATTAAAAGAAAAGAGAAATGACCAAATAGATAAAACCATGAATGACAGAGGAGCGATCACAACCAACAACATGGAAATACAAACAATCATAAAAGAATACTATGAAAAATTGTATGCCAACAAACTGGAGGATCTGGAAGAAATGGACAACTTCCTAGGAACTTACAAACTACCAAAACTGAAACAGGAAGAGACAGAAAATTTGAACAGACCCATAACCAAAAGAAACTGAATCAGTAATCAAAAATCTCCCAACAAACAAAAGTCCTGGGCTGGATGGCTCCCCAGGGGAATTCTACCAAACATTTAAAGAAGAGTTAATGCCTATTCTTCTCAAACTGTTCCAAAAAATAGAAATGGAAGGAAAACTTCCAAACTCATTCTACAAAGCTAGCATTACCTTGATCCTCAAATCAGACAAAGACCCCACTAAAAAGGAGAATTAGAGGCCAAGATCCCTGATGAACATGGATGCAAAAATTCTCAATAAAATACTAGCAAATCAAATGTAACAGTACATTAAAAGAATTATTCACCATGATCAAGTGCAGTTTATTCCTGGGCTGCAGGTGTGGTTCAATATTCACAAATCAATCAACATGATACACTGCATTAATAAAAGAAAGGATAAGAGCCATATGACCCTGTCAATAGATGCAGAAAAAGCATTTGACAAAATACAGCATCCTTGCCCAATACAAACCCTCAACAAAGTAGAGATAACTGGAACATACCTCAACATCACAAAGCCATATACAAAAGACCCACAGCTAACCTCAATGGGGAAAAACTGAGATCCTTTCTCCTATGGTCAGGAACAAGAGAAGGATTTCCACTCTCACCATTACTATTTAACATAGTACTGGAAGTCTTAGCCTCAGCAATCAGACAACAAAAAGAAAGGCAAGGAAGATGTCAAACTTTCATTATTTGCAGATTACATGATATTCTATGTAGACAACCTGAAAGACTCTACCAAAAAATTGCTTGAACTCATACATGAATTCAGCAAAGTTGCAGGATATAAAATAAATGTGCAGAAATCCATTGTATATCTATATGCCAATAACAAAGCTGTAGAAAAAGAAATAAAAAAATCAACCCCATTTGCAATTGCACCAAAAACAATAAGATATCTAGGAATAGATCTAACTAAAGAAGTAAAAGATCTGTATTCTAATAACTATAGAACACTTATGAAAGAAATTGAAGAAAACACAAAGAAACCAAAAAGCATTATATGCTCAAGGATTGTAAGAACAAATATTGTTAAAATGTCTATACTACCAAAGCAATCTACAGATTTATTGCAATCCTTATCACAATACCAAAAGCACTTTTCACAGAACTAGAACAAATAATCCTAAAATTTGTATGGAACCACAGAAGACCTGGAATGGCCAAAGCAATTCTGAAAAAGAAAAACAAAACTGGAGGCATCACAATTCCACACTTCAAGATATATTACAAAGCTGTAGTGATCAAGACAGTATGGTACTGGCACAAAAACAGACACGTAGATCAATGAAACAGAACAGAAAACCCATAAATGGATCCACAACTCTATGGTTAACTAATCTTTGACAAAGCAGAAAAGAATATCATATGGAAAAAAGACAGTCTCTTCAACAAATGGTATTGGGAAAACTGGACAGCCACATGCAGAATGAAACTGGACCACATTCTGATACCATACATAAAAATAAATTCAAAATGGATGAAAGACCTTAATGTGATAGAGGAAAACATCACAGTCCTAGAGGAAAACACAGGCAGAAACCACTTTGACTTTGGTAGGAGGAACTTCTTACTAGACACGTCACCACAGGCAAGAGAAACAAAAGCAAAAATGAACTATTGGGACTTCATCAAGTTAAAAAGTTTCTCCACAGCAAAGGAAACAATCAACAAAACTAAAACACAGCCTATGGAATGGGAGAAGATATCTGCAAATGACAGATCTGATAAAGGGTTAGTATCCAAAATCTACAAAGAACTTATCAAACTCAACACCCAACAAACAAATAACACAGCTAAGAAATGTGCAGAAGATGTGAATAGATACTTTTCCAAAGACATCCAGATGGCTAACGGACATATGGAAAGATGCTCAAAATTACTCATAATCAGGGAAATACAAATCAAAACCACAATGAGATACCAACTCACACCTCTCAGGATGGCTAAAACTTACAACACAAGAAATAACAGGTATTGGTGAGGATGCAGAGAAAGGGGAACCATCTTGCACTGTTGGTGGGAATGAAAACTTGTGCAGCCATCCTGGAGAACAGTGGAGGTTCCCTCAAAAATGTTAAAAATAGAACTCCCTTACAATCCAGCAATTGTAGTACTAGGTATTTACCCAGAGGATAAAAAAAATACAGATTCAAACAGATTCAAAAGGATACATGCACCCCGATGTTTATAGCAGCATTATCAACAATAGCCAAACTATGGAGAGAGCCCAAATGTCCACTGACTGGTGAATGAGATATATATATATATATATATATGAATATTACCCAGCCATCAAAAAGAATGAAATCTTGTCATTTGCAATGACATGGATGGAGCTAGAGTGTATTATGCTATGTGAAATAAGTCAGTCAGAGAAAGAGAAATACCATATAATCTCACTTATATGTGAAATTTAAGAAAGAAAACAGATTGAACATATGGGAAGGGAGGAAAGGAAAAAAAGGGAGAGGGAAACAAGCCATAAGAGACTCTCTTTTTTAAAAGATTTTATTTATTCTTTCGAGAGAGGGACAGAGAGTGAGAGAGAGAGAGTGAACACGAGTGGGGTGAGGGGCAGAGGGAGAAGCAGACTCCCTCTAAACAGAAAGCCCAATGCAGGGCTCAATCCTGGGACTCCAGGATCATGACTTGCACTGAAGGCAGACGCTTAACCAACTGAGCCACCCAGGTGCCCTGGGCAATGTTAGGGCATATGTTAGGATGGTATATGTTATGATGAGCACTGAGTATTGTATGTAAGTGATGGATCACTGAATTCTACTCCAGAAACAAATATTGCACTATATATTAACTACCTAAATTTTAAATTAAAAAAACAAAAATAAATAAAAGTCTGAGTTAAACACACTCTTGTACCTGCTCCAATAACCCTTTCAATGGTGATGCATGAAGCTTCTATCTCCTTGGCAAATTCATGGACAGCTTGATTGGGATCCTCATAGGTGTGTGGATCAATATAAGTTCTTACTCCTGGCAGTTTAACTGGAAAGATAAATGTGCATTAAAATATAACTGCGTGTGATAGATGAATGAAATCATAAACATTATTAATATGCAACTATAGCTTAAATCCCTAATTCCTAGAAATGGCTAAGCTTCAAGGACAGCCCCTCTCCTGAGTTGTGGGAGTCATTTGTATAGCTATTTTTATAATTTTAGAAATCTGGATTGTTGACATGTACAAGAAATGCATATATGACAACATATTTGAATAGATATATCTTTCAACGATAATGTTCATAGAGTCAGTCTCTAAGGCAAACTAAGATAAGTTTGTTTACTAAACTGGCCAATGAAATGCTAGTGGGTTATTTGTTGTTTTGTTATTCTGTTTCACTTAAAATGCCACCGCAGATGAATGTTGGTTTTACAAAAAATAATTTAAAATAATTTTTCTTGTGCTTTGGTCCAGTAAGACTAACACAGAAGTCAAAAGAAAAAGATAAGTTCTAACTCTCACTCTACCCCTGTACTACATGGCTTTATCCAAGACTTTAAGATTCTATGAGCCTCAGTTTCATCTCATTTAATGACTTCCAATTTCACAAGTTTTTGGGTTTTTTTTAAGGATAAATACCATTAAATAAGATAGAATGTATGAAAATAGATTCAGTGCTTTGTAGCACGAATTATGGCTTTAATGATTTTGACTTTTATGGTCATAACAGAGTGACAAAAACAAAAGAAATTATTTTTATTTACTTGGCAAATCAACTAACGCTATACTACTTATGAAAAAATACATATTAAAATACCATTAATTAGAACTCGTTTAGGCTAATTTTTAAAGCATGTTATCAAAACTTGATTTTCTATGTTTTTAAAAAGGATAGTGTTTTTCAAATCGTTGAACAAAGGTTGTTGCTACAGGTTCTGCTCAGGGAAATTCTTGCTATAATGCTAGAAAAAAAAAGAAAAAATACTGAGAAATTTTATTTGTTTCATCTCATGGTGTTATTTAACGATAAATTTCTACTGACTGTGCTGGAAGAAATTAGAATTGGCCTGGAAATTTGGTTTGAAATATAACAGCTTTTTATATTGATTGAAAACGTTTTTTTAAAAAAATAATTATAATAAAGGTGTCCTTTAAAAAACTGAATAAACCATCCAGCTGCTGCCTACAGTCAGGCAGCAATGCCCCCAAGCCCATATGCTTTACAGAAACATAACAGAACACTTATATTTTTTTAAACACAATATTTTGGTCAGTTATTACAAATCTCCTTGTCTGAAAATAAACAAAAATAATAATAAAATCTCCTCTATTTTGTTTTCTCTTGATTTTTTACAATTTGCTTACTGTGCCCATTATGAAAATGCATCTTTTCCTCTTCTGGATCTTGTTTTGCTTTGCTGTAACCACACCGCCTGGAACAGAGTAAGCTACAATTAGCCACATCTCCAAGTGTTGAATCACATGAAGCCCAGAAGCATGAAATGCAATTGAAATGATTGCAGCCCTAACTGATTTTCACACTAGTAGCATGAAAAAACACCAATCCTTCTTTTGGATGAATCATATTTCCCCCACCAGTATCTCTCAGTCTTGCCCAGATTTCACTGAGAAGTCAGAAGCCATCCAAATCCATTTTTTAAAAAAAACTTTTCTCCACTGTACACCACACTCCAGATATTTTGTTTCCTTTCTTTCTTACTTTTTTTTTTTTTTGCCGCCCCATAAGCCTTTTTACAGAATGTATTGCCCCAAATACATTTCTGATTCAATAAAGTCCTCCTTTCAGTATCTTACTCTATAATTTTTCCCCCCGTTTGGGGGTCTTTAGTTGCTCCACTGGCTCTTCTCCTCTTAATCCGTTTAGATCACTACCAAATTTATCACAATCTGCAACCCTTCTCAGTTCAGCTCCACTCCCCAAATCTTACTCTCTCCTGTTTTACTCAACTACTTACTAATTTTGAAGTCCTTGCAACCTGCTCCTGTTATTGAAAAAATTTGTCCTTGGAGGTTCACTAATGACATAGTCGCCTCATGACTTTATCTTAGTTTTTAATTATTTATGAAATAAATAATCCCTGAAATCCCTGACTACTCCTTTTCTGATGCTTCTTGCTCCTCTCTTCATTTATACGAACTTCTCTCGTTCTCTACTGTCAATCCATTCATTTCCATCAATTTAATTAATACCTCTATTCTGGTTTAATTCTTTTGAGAGTTATACTCTTGTTCCTCATAGATTTATTTATAGGGATATTCCACTGGCATACAAACTCAATAGATGAGAAAAACAAATCAGTATATTTCTTTTGACTTTCAGTCTTGATCTTGTTGTCTTCTTTTCCTGTGAATAACACTGGGAAGGCCTTGGCCCCTTTGAGAACAAAGCCTTATTCTTGTGTACTTCACAACAAATTAGTTGCCAAATCCCAAGCATTGTATAACATAAAAGTCTTACAATTCATCTCTTCTTTTTCATTAGCTCTACTGCTTCTTCAATTAAGGCTTTGTTATTTTTCACTGGGATTGCTATAAGTGACTCAGAACTGATGCTCCTACATTCTGTAACTATTTTCCTAAACTCTACTAGACATGGCTGTAGCCAAATTACTACAAATAAGGTACTCTTCTACCTTTTTTTCTCCTGCAAAATCTTCAATAAAATAATAAGATTGAGATTTCTAAACATAGCCCTCATGCATATTTCCTACATTATCTCTGGTATCTTCAAAGATACTGGACTACCTTCAGGTCCTCAAAGTATTTCTCCATGCTTCCACACATTTGCGTATACTGGTTCCCACACCTAGGATATTCTTCTCAACAATTTTCAGTTATCAAAGCCTAGTTCAGTTTTTGCCTTCTTCATGCTTTTTTTTCCTGATACCCCAACTTAATGTAATCTTTCCCCATCTGAACCTAATACTTTTCTGGACTCCTCTTACATTGTGATTTCCATTTCAATGCAACATAATCATTTTGTATGTCTTCTGGAGCTCTTACTATTTGTCAGTTCCATAAATGGCAGCAACTAACATTTATCTATAAATTTCTTCAATGATCTAGCACCTGTCTCAGAGTTGGCACCAAAAATTTGTCACATTGATGAATGAATAAATGAATGAGTGAATGATATTTTGATTGAGTCTACACAATGACAAGTATTTGGAGAGTTGATGAATAGTAAGTTGATGTCGTACACGATAAAACATTAAAACACTGACTCAAATGAAAATATTTAAATTTTAGTGAAATTCTAAGGAAGTGAATTTACTATTCATCAGGTCTCATAACAAAATTGAGTTTATTAAAAACACATTTTCCATTGATTTCTGCATAAAGAAAACACAGCCAAAATGATAGATTGACAAAGTATTTTCATTTCAAAGTTGGTTGAAAACTACTATGTGATGTAAAGGAAGCATCTGATCAACACATACAAATGAGGACTGTTCTTTGTCATATTCTATGATATTTCTTAAATATATGTATATTTTGATATATAAACGAAATCTATTTTATCTTATATCACTTTCTAGTGTATAATTACATATATATTATACAAAGTAGATATAACACAACCCATCTTGTGTCATTTTTGAAAGAAAAATACAATTATCTTTGTTTTATCATGTTAACAAACTGGCAGTTTATTAATAAAATACAGCTAAGTGAAATTTGAGTAAATTTGAAGTAATATACTTAATAGCTATGCTGTTCTTGGGTGAGGAAAAATACACAATGGGGATTTGGTGGCTTTTCAAATTTTATTCATAACACTTAGATAGCTGCATTTGTCATCCAAGAGTCCTTAAGACATCTTGAACCAAATCACTGCAGTGAAATGGAGAGAAAAAAAACAAATACATAAAATCATACTAAAATTATATTTGGTCTGACATTTAAGTTATTTTAATGCACTGTTCATAATTTTTCTAGATATTACATTATTCTTACAATCTTTAATGCATGTGTCTCTAGAGAGAAGTTATTGATACTTTTTAAAATCAATGTTCTAACTACAGTTGTGTGAAATCATCCTGAGATTTATGTTATTTAAATAATACCGACAAAAACCTTTGTTAGACGAATTCTAAAGAGACCTGAAAAGTATACAAGTTCTTGCAGTTTACTTTAGAAAACAAACATCCATTCTACCTTCAACTCTCCTACCTTCAAAAGAAAAAAAAAAAATGAGCTTTCAAACTTGTATCTTCAAATAGTCTTTATCATTAAATAAGCCTCATAGATTTTTAAATTGCATGCAAATTCCTCATATGAAAATGGAAATAAAACTTTGGATCTCATCTAAAAAGTGATCTGGGAATACCTTGGTGAGGACTGGTTAACATTTTAATACCTAAGGTGAGAGTCAGGAGGGCAATAGAAAGGAGTTATTTTTGACTATGGGCATCTCTGGAGCTCTATAACATATACGGCTGCATGTCACATTAACATATAAAATTAAGTTCTGGAACCCCCAAAAGCATCATTAAAACAAGCCTCAACAAGATACAGCAAGTAAAAGTGCAGCTGGCAGAGACGGGCACTCAAGCAGTGGTTCAGCCTCGCTAACAAAGCATTGCAGGATGCCTGTTCATTCAGTATCATCTTCTGTACCTGCCCCAGATGCATAATTTTAACCCATCAGACAAACAGTCAATAAATATGCCATTCTGTACATAAATTATGCCTCCTACCTTCTGGAACCAATTTTTTTTTTTCTGAATGGAAAAGAAACAGTTTCTTCATTTTGCTCCATATCACAATTTTAATGAGCTTTGGTATCATTGTACTAAAAATATCTGGAGTGTTTGTAATTAGGGGAATCATCTTTTTGTCATTTATACTTACGTTCTCCTAGAAAACAATGCTGCCTTACTGTTTAGTAGTAGAGGTGGGCATGAGAAATTATATTAAATGTAGGCGTAATTCATATTCATTAATTCATATTTATCAAAAATTCCTAGAAAGACACTTATTATGTAAATATAACAATAACTTTAATAGGTTATTTAGAAACAAGTCTATTTTCTCCCATACTTGTCCTAAGAATTTGGGTAACACATCTTTGATGATACTAATTTTGATCTTGAAAACTTAGCCCCAACCATAACATCTAAATTTGTATATTTGAAATTTCCATAATACATGAAAGAGTAAGCAATAATCTTTATGTATGGATGGATGTGCCAATGAGTAATTTAATTCTTGGATGTAAATTAAGAATTTGATAATAAATTAGAGTATGAATGTCAAGCCCTCCAGAGTACCAAGCAATGCATAGAATTAGTAATTTACTAAATGGCCCCTTATGGCCAATGAGGGAGGATGAGTGAAAGCAATAGCCAAAGGAGATTGTAAATCCTTGTTCAACTACAGCTTCCAGAGAATCAGAGTTTTCCATTGCTGTAGACTACAGAAAAATGCTGGTAAAAAAACAAAACAAAACAAAACAAACACCAAAAAAACCACTTCCCCCCACCCCGAATTCTAAATAAGGTGGGGAGGGGTGCAATGATGGGAGGAGAAATAGTTCCGCATTTTGATTTATTTGAAAGAGAGAGCATATGCAGTTCCTAGGTCAGAAATGGAAATGTATAGGTTGCCTAGTTTCCAGATTGATTAGGAAATGCTTTACCTATATTTTAAAACAAAAAAATAAAAATTCAAAAATTCAAAAAATTCAAAAGGCAACAAATAGCAGCAGTCACTTATATTTTGCTTATGGAAAATAAAATCTTGCAATTTAAACCTCTTTAAAAACCACACTGCTCCATATATGTACACTCTCCTATTCTTACATAATAATGACCTCAACTACTGCATAATTTGTTTAAAGAATTTTATTGCTAGCATCTTAAAAATAATAAGTTACAGCTTCTGAGGAAATAGTTTGACTTTTTCACTTCAGGATTCTCTCCAACTGAACAAAAGTAGTTTTAATGAAAGCTCAGGTAATTCACCCTCATAAAATAAAGAAGCATATGAACACCAGCTTATTAATATATCTAATAAATACTGGAAATAGATTAAGTTTTGTTTTATGGGATGATATTGTTCAATAAGAATGTGAGTGAAAATGTAGTGAAATGAGATTGTGAATATTTAGCTGTATTGCTTGCAGGACCTTGACTCTCATTCATATAGTCTTCATTCATATACTAGGGTACTGTGAGTTTTGAGTTCCTCATGGATAGATTTAAGTCATACAAAAAATGCAAGTGATCTATTATTGTTTACTGAAAATTTTCAAACCTACTTCTCAAGAGAAATGTATTCATGTTGAAAATCGCACTTTCCTTGGGATATGGGAATGTACTGATTATACGGCACAAAATGAAGGCATAGCTTCCAAAGTTCCCATCTCACATTCTCTCAGGATGCTAACCACGCTATGGTTAAAGGCAATATGAGACACTAACTTATTTCTCATTTTATGCCTTGCATACCATTTTTAATTTCCATATTCTAAAAGACATAGAAAAAAAGAATACCTTTGAAATAACAGCTTCCAAAATAGTATAGTACATGTGAATTGGTAAATTTTTCATTAATGAACTCTTCAGATCATTTTAGAATGAGCAATAGCAAGACTTAAACACTTTCAAATACTCAAAGATGAATTGTAGACTTTTCAACATTGAGTTAAATTTTAATTGACTTAGAATTTTGATATAAAAACACATTTCACGAAGTATGACATGTGAAGACTGTCTCCCTGTTTTCAATAAATTTTGTTCTAATGCGAGAGTAGGTAATATCCTATTAATTTTTAAACTATTTCATGAATATGAGTATTGGATTTCTCAATTAGAGTAGGTTCACTTAATATCTTCAATACTGTCCCTTACTTGAGGTTCCACAAGTACTATAAAAAGGGATTTGGGAGCAGTTCATTGTTGTATTTTACATAGCAAGCCTTCAATTGGAATTTAATATATTCTCTATATATTGAGGGAGGCCTTACATCTGCTTGCTATGAGCACTTTAAATGGGGGTCTAGAATTATAAGGGATAATTTTATATTCTATCTCTCTCTCCTAACTCTATAAAATGAATAGTACTTCCACATACCTCCCTGGCAGAAATGTTGTGAAGATGAATGAAATAATCTTTGTTGTATGTATGTGGAAGCAAAAATTTGCTCACTTCAAATTTTAAGAAACGTTCACTTAATATAGAGAAAGAAAAATAGTTCATTGGAACATTAAGATAATCGGGTTTTTTTGTTTGTTTGTTTGTTTTTGTTTTTTAAGTAGGTTCCACGTCCAGCATGGAGTCCAATGTGGGGCTTCAACTCAGGACCCTGAAATCAAGACTTAAGATCAAGACCTGAGCTGAGATCTAGAATCAGATGCTTAACTGACTGGGTTGCCCAGGTGCCCCAAGATAATATTTCAATATAATTTGTGATCTTTTTGGTCAGAGAAATTTGATTGGGTTTTGGTTTTGGTCTTAACCTCTGCATTATGACAGAAGCTAGAGTTTTTCCCTCATTTATTTGATTAACAGTATTTTTAAAAATCTCCAGGAAAATGAGATTGATTTCCTAAAAGTCACAGGATAAGTAAATGAACCTTTAATGCCTCTGTTTTGAGAATATAAAACTATTTCCCTTGCCACTTGAACACTTCAGAAAAAGTAGTAAGTGATATGAAAACACTTGAAAAGCATGAAAATTAATGAATGAAAAAAATAGTCTGACATATGTTTGAATTTAAGAAATACAAGTAAAAGCTATTTTGGGACCACGGGATCTTTCAGATGGACTTATAATAAATATTATACTATAAACATATTTTGGTTTTTGTAAACATAAACACAAATGAATATTAAAGGATAAATGACAATGTTATTTTAGAAATTACACACATTAATGTCTTATTTACATTAAAAAACAATCCATCCAACACTGGATATTTGTAAAAACAGATTTCCTTTGAGAAGTAAAATAATAATTAAAATCTCAAGACAGTTATGATGGCATAAATCAAAGACAGCCAATAAAAATACCTCTCCTAAAAATGTAGGCAATCTTGGGTACTTAAAATTTAGGCCTCTAGGTTTCATTCATAAATACTACAGAAATATTTTCTATTATTGGGTAGATTGAAGTCAAAGAAGAAAGAATATTTGAAATATTAACATTATATATAACGGCACAGATTTCACACAAAGTGGGCAACTAGAGTGATGAAAAATAATTTGAGATCAAAGGTGGCAACATCTAATTACCAATTTCATCTTATAAATGGTACACCATGCATTTGAAAAAGAATGGAGCATGGTTTTCTGGTGAGATATATAACACAGCAAAACTCACAACTCTGGAAAATTGAAGAAGCATTAATATAGTTGAACTGCAGGATCAAAGATCTCAATCAGTGGTTTCAAGATTATGCTTTTCAGACCCTGAGATTTCCACAGGTATGTCAAGGTACTTTTAAAAGCCAGTGAATTTACAGTGGGCAATTTTAATTGCTTTGTAATGTAATACAAAATAAATAAATTATAAATGTATAAAATACATTATATTTTGTGTTACATTAAGGTCAAAACCAACTATACATGAGTGGTCTTTCCAGAAATGAAAAACAGTGAGATTTCACAATCTCAAAATGTCCAACAACCTTTGCTCTATAATTGTAAATATGTCTGTTCACAAATGCTGATAGAATATTCTTCCATTGGAAAATATTTATGTGTTAATTGACTCATACTGATTTGATTATACATGAAATTAGATGACAAGATTTCAGGTCAAGATTTTTCAGTATGTCAGTATTCTCAGTAATTCAGTATTGACTGTACTAGGAAAATTATTCTTCTCAGCCCTTAATTTCCACTATAAAAGTTTGTTTTCTCCTCAATGCTTTAATCAAAACAGATAGTATTTTTAACTGAAAGCTTCTAGTGACTTGACATTCCATTACAAAGTGGAATTTCAGAAAACATAACAATAAAAACATCTTCAGCTTCCATTCCTTCCCAGTAATAATTTTGGATAACTCTCTTATAGTCTGATTTATGTAAAATCAATTAAAATTTGTTTCTTCTGCTTTATTTTGTTTTGTTTTACTAAGAATGCATTAAAAAAATTCTGGATCTTCCATAAATTTTTCCATAAAAACCGTTAGCATTTTATTCGGTATCTAAGGACATTTGTGGCTAAATCATTCATTCATTCATTCATTCATTCATTCATTCAGTGTGTGTGTGTGTACATGCGCACACACACACAAAAATACACATGTACACACAAATGCACTCACTGCCTCCACAATTACTAATGTTATTTGAATAAAAATATTAGAAAAACGTTTCTGTTATTAGGTTTTCTGATGTGTCCTTTGTGAAGGAAGCATTCTGCCTTTCCGCTTTTCCTCTTCTATTTATTTTATAAACTCCCTGGAGCCAACTGTATAGCGGGAAAAGATACTATTTTTAAAATCAAGCATTTAAAATCTAGTTAACGTTTGTTTTTGCCAATACTTTTTAAGTCATGTCTTCATAAATTTTTATACTCTCATTAAGGTTATATTTGAGATTTACTTCAAGGTAATCCTGGATGTCGATCTTTTTTCCAAGATGTAAATTCTGCTTATTCTACATCAGTGATGATCTATCTCTTATAACAACTATACTCGAGATTCAAATAGCATGAACAGTTCAACAGCTGTTTGTTTTTTGGCTTTCATAGAGTAAAAAAATCACAGTGTAAAGCTATTTATGTTATACTTTAGCCATTGCCAGATTTCAGGTTTTTTTGGTTTGTCACCACAGCCCCATGCTCATGAAAGAATTTTCAGAGTAAGTTAAATCATGCGAAGCAAATCTGTGCTTTCATATTAACTTCAAAACTTTTTTCAAGTACAAAAATTTCAAAAGACTGAGAAAAAGATCTCTGAGTTTTATCAATCTGCGTGTTACTTTCTCTCGTTCTCCAAAGATCACTGGTATCCATTCCACCATTTCTCACATGTACACACGTGAGCATATATTCACAGCAGTTTTTTTAATCAACAAAAATTAATTTACACCTAGAGAATGCAGGTTACAATTTAAAGTGCCCCAAGAAAACCTAATACTTCTCTAAAATGCAACTTCGAATATATTTTCCAGGCAAATTTTGACTACCGATAACAGCTCAATACAATAGTGCAGGGATTTCGACTCTTCAGTCTGGGCAGGAATTATCTAGATTATTTCACTTTTTACAAGATAGCACACTAGGTCTCTGGCCTTTCCTCCTAGCCTACAGCCTTATAGCTATACCCCAGATATATATTTAGGATTTGCATTTATAAGTAATTAAGACTATCCCATTTAGACCCTGATCCCCAAAATGTGCATATTTTTTATTTCACTGGCACTTCTAATATCTAAAATAATTCAACTTGAAAATATTAAATAAACCATTTAAAATTACACGTGGTTCTCCAATGCCACACATATTCACAAAGATTACAAAAAAATAGAAGATCCCAGTTAAGTTATGGTCATTCCATGGTTCTGGGAGAGAGAAATGGTGATTTCACCTCGAAGCAGCATTTCAGCACTTCCATATATGATATGATTTTAATCTTAATGGCACAACAAACACAGCAACATGTTAAATGTAAAACAAATGCTACAGTCTTACAGCTTCTGGTTTAGATCAGGACCACAGTAAAAGCTTTGGAAGAGAAGTATGAATGCTTGACATAAGATGATGTGCTATATGTATATTTCATTTGAAAATATCCATTATCCAATGACTTGTTAAGATTCCCGTTTGGAAATCAGTTTTAATCTACTCTTCTACAACTGGTGCAGTAACTGTTAAAATGTACACAAATGGAGAAAAATAAAAAAGGAATGCTGACGATAATACATATAGGTGGGACATTACAGAGGAGTGAAAGCGGGAGGGGAACACTAACCATATTAGGCTTGGATGGGCAACAGCGCACAGGGAAGAAGCCCTTCCACAGCCACACTCGCAGCAACTGAAAAGCAAACAAGAGAGCCCAAGATAAGGAAGAGATCCCACTCCCTCATTATAGCATAAAGACACTATGAATTTAGACAGGTGTCTGTTTTGCTTTTCAAAAGCAAAATCCCTAAATGCATTACAATTAAATTTCTTCCACAATGCCTTTCAAATTAAAAAGCATTTTATGGATTTAAGAAATACAGAGCCATATTAAATAGTTATTTTTATTTTACTTAAAATGCTTATTCAGTAGGAAATATAATGAGCCAATGCATTTGATTATGCAATTAATATAGACATACAAATAAAGATGTAAGCCCATTTAAATATATCTTTCCTCAGAAATTCCTGCAAAATTTATATTCGGAAGACATGCTAAATTGTCCTTTAAATACATGTTTGCATAGAGCCTACAAATTAGGAGGGAGAATAATGTCCTGCTAATTTGACCCACTGATTTCGTATGCCAGTGGCATTATTTATCACAACCTATTGAAAATGTTATGCTTACATGACTTCCCCAATCACCTATGGAAAAGTACCAATTTAAATTTACATATTCAGACTTAAAAAATGCATCTCCAAATATATATTTGTAGAGCTACTGCTATATTTAAAAAGCAAACTATATATAATACACGCACTTTTCTGGATATTTCAACATTTAAGATTCATTCAAATTTTCCACATATTCATAAAAAATCCAGAAAATACCAAGTAAATTGCTTACTAAAATGCACTTTATCGTTAGAAACCACATAAACTGATTGCAGAGTATAACATAGAAGTTATTTAGTGCTTCAATGCATTCACTTGCTAGTATAATTTATGAATAGCCTTTCTAGTGATTTCAAGAGAACTGCGAAATGAGCTCAGCAGTGATACATAAACCAGCAGGCCTAGGGTTTTGTCTAAAATCTGTCTATTTGAACTGTAATTATTTGAGATGTATCTACTCTATTTTATAACAAATAAGGAGAAGAAAGTGAAATATAAACATACAACAAATTTGGAAATGCTAACAAGGTAGACAAGTATTTCCAAATCAAATTCCAAAGGGTCTTTTTCAAAGGAAAAGTGGGAAATGCTCCATATATATATATATATATATATATATA
>NW_024426996.1:31729183-31765929 GCF_017311325.1 Ursus maritimus | reverse complement strand
TTTTTTTTTGGAACCTGATGATGTTTTAATTTTTAGGACTACTAACTCTCTGGGGATTTGGCTATCACTAAAGTGGAATCCTAGTATATAAAAATGGCCACTGTGACATTTATTTCCTATTTGACTATTTATTATAATATATTTTTAAGGGGTGTCTGGGTGTCACAGTCGGTTGAACATCTGCCTTCGGCTCAGGTCATGATTCCAGGGTCCTGGGATGGAGCCCCATGTCCAGGGAGCCTGCTTCTTCCTCCCTCTGCCTGCTGCTCCCCTGTGCTTGTGCTCTCTCTCACTCTCTCTCAAATAAATAAATTAAATCTTTTAAAAAATATACCTTAAAATTATTTCACTGTAGAGATCATGAAATTCAAAGTTAAGGTATATCAAAATATTAAAATACTTAAAGAGTAGTTAAAACATCTGTGAAATACTTTGGCAGATCTTAATATATTTCTTTATAATTATATTTATTTCATTAATGTCTTAAACATGTACTGATCTCTTATATAAATCAACTTTCCTGTTTCTGTCTGTACCAGCACTCAGATTCGGGGTTGCCAAACTACAGCCCATGGACCAAATCTAGCCTACCACTGATTTTGTAAATAGGGTGTTGTTGGAACACAGCCATACTCATTACTTGTGTGTGGCTTGTTTAGTGTTGTTATGACACAGTTGAGTAGCTGTGACAGAGAATGTAGAGCCCTAAAACATTTACTATCTGCCCTTAAAGAATGTTTGCCTTCCTCTTCTTAGACTATTAGTTTCCTAAGATGAGGATGATTCTTTGATCTTTTCTTTTTCTTCACAGTTTAAACGAAATGAATGGCATGCATAAGTCGTCAGTGTTTTACTGTAATTGGTATTAACTATGGCACAAGTAGCTCAATTTACTGATAGTTATTAATGTGGAAAGTTTGCATATATGTGTTAATTTCAAACAGCACAGTTCCAACTCAATAAATAATTAATAAATAGTAATTGTTGACAAATGTATCTGATTACTTTTCAATGATTAAAAAAAAGGATGATGTGATCTCCTAATAAATTACAAACACACTTCTAGTTGTAAATTATACACAGTTTATTAACTCATGTAGAGCTGTGTTTAGGAAGGTGGTAACTTCACTGTGCTTTGCCATTACCTAACAGGATTTCATATTCAGCCAGTGTCCTGAGACAAAAAACACACTGACGATCCTAAAAATAATATTGTTTCAGTCATCCTAATTTGAAGAATTATAATAAGGTTTTTGTCTTACAATTTGGTACATACACACATACACATACACACACGCTATTTGCTGTAACATCAAATCCATAAATTTTAGTCTTGATGAACTTAAATCGCCTTACTTATCACTAGAATTTTAATTTAAAGTTTTAATAAACTTTAATCAAAAATACGAAATCATGTAAAATCAAACACTTGTACTTCTATTTTTTTTCTGAGTCATTCCTTTAGATTTTGCACTGATAGTGTCTGACTTTTTTTCAGATGGCACAAATAAATTACCTTGGGTACATTAGTTAACCTCTTTGTGTTTCAGTTGACAGCTATAAAATAGGAATAATAACAGATCCTATCTCAACAGTTTTGTGAAAATGAAGTGAGAGAATATATATATATATCTTCACTTAGATCAGGATCTGGCATAGCACACGTTTTGGGAGAAAAGTGGTAGCTTAGTCTTAGTAACATCATAATCAAAGTGATGGACTAGATTCTTATTATCTCTGAGGAATTGTTTTTTTCATGATCCATATAATATTATCATACTAAGTATTTCCATTTGTAATATAACTAAATAGCTGATTACATTCAGACCGACTGCTATAAATACAAAAGGCCCAATGTAATTTTTTTAAAAATCATTTCCATAAAATATTTTTTCTAAGGATTTAGCAGTGATCACAGCATTTTATGCATTATTAAGACGATTAAAACTGAAGTTCCTTTACGAGGACTATCTGAAGTGTAAGCGTAACCCCCCAAATAAATCTTCTAAAATAAACGCAGGATGCTGTCACAGTAATACCTCAGCACCAGATGGTATATATGCCCTTTCCTTAATCAATAAATACTGGAAGTACAGGTTGAAAATGCTTACAAGCCTCAGAGATAATTTTGAAATAGAAACCAAAATGTGCTAGAAATAGCAGCCAATCTAATTTCTGTGAGCTGTGGCTCCACACAGGCCCCATCTGCATTCTCATCAGTCTGCAGCACCTGGAAGTCTGTAAGTAACTGCATGCAGCTATAACAAGATCATTATTAGCCAAGTTTAAAATACTTTAGCTCTTCCAGGCTTATAATAAAAAACTGTGGGTCTTTGTTTTAACAAGATATTTCGATTTGTCCTTCAGAAGATTAAAATATGATAACAGAAGCTTTCCAGACCCAAAGAAGATTCAAACAGAATTACTTTAGCCAGGACTTAACACAGAGTTGATCAATATATGCATGAAGTGTGTCAATGTAAGTAAGATAACCTCCCTCCTACCAAAGCAAGGTGATTATAACTCTAGGGAAGAAATTCTCAATAATAGTAGATCAGAGAACCAAGACTACAGGCTACGAATAGATGATTTAAATTCTTAAACAAGAGATCATACAAGCAGATAAGAAAAACACGAAGACCTTAACAGATAAATGAGAACAAAGCAGGAAGAGTAATTTCACAAAACAAGTACTTTAATTAGGTAACAAATATTTTCAGTTTCTCGGTAAAAAAATAAAATAAAAAGGTTAAGAAAACGAAAAGGGCTCTGTTGTTTACCCCTTTTAAATAAAACAACAATAACAACAACTGATGGTACTCAGGACTAGAAAAAACAGACTGGCACTCAGGTCACTGAAAAATGGCACCAAGCTTTTAGAACAGAATCCTCTAAAACCTATCAAAAAGCAATAAAAAACGTCCTCACCTTTTGACACCATTGCAAAGCAAAAGAATTAAGATCATGGAGTTTGTAGTCAAACTAGGAGCAGTCCTGGATACATCCATTACTATGTGGATCGTTTGGGTAAACCAGTCATGGATGTGAATGAGATAATAATAGAAACTGTCCCACATAATGCAATTTCGAAGAATGAGTTTCATAATACATGTGCTGCTCTTTGCCCTGTCCCAGGCTCACAGTGAGCATGGTAAAAGTTTGAAAACTGACATTCTTATAATAATCTGGTCTTAGGGAAAAGAGTGAGGTGCAGAAAATATGCATGAGGTTGGCCATATTAAAGGAACTAAATAATGAATATTTTGAAGTAAACAAAACACATTTGTGGAGTCTATGATGCAATGAAAATCTAGATGATACATATATTTATTTTAATTAGTGTGCAGAGAAGTAAAATGATGACAAAAGTGGTTTTTTAAGAGCTATTGTTGGAATGTTGCATCAATTAGCATTATGGGGTCATTTTAATTTTCTCTGCTTTCAATTTTTTGTGGTTATTTCACTTTATAATTTTAAGAAAGTGAAACAAATTATTTAAACAATTCCAATTATGAGGTTTATCACAATATACTGTCAGTATATTACACTCTCAGTTTTTAAATGATGGAAATAATTTCAATGTCTACGAAATATTTATAACAAAAGAAACTAAGGAAATTGTTCACTGATAATTAACATTGACAGTGTTAATCATTTTATAGATTTAAAAAATCTTATAATGCAGTATCTTTTGCATCTGTGTCTTAATTCCCTGACCTCTTCTAAGACTTAGTACTGATTTCCTGATGAAGCCAGGCTAAAACACTACAGAAATCTTTTGCAAATACTGAGCAGGGGATAAAAAGCATAATTATAATGTACGTGGCTCCCAAACTCTATTCTTCAGTCCCCATGCTTCTCACACAAAGGCATAAAATTATTCCACCTTAAAGAGAAGGAAATGCAAAATGTTTATAAAGAACTTTTTATTTTATTTTTTTAATCGTGTCTTTGAGTAACTCCAAGGGGAATACCACATCTACCATACGTACTGGGATTTATATGTGCAATTCAATCACTATTTCCAAGTCATAGTCCAGACAAATTGAAATAGGATACTGTTATATGCAGTAATTTTTCAAACTTCTTTTCTAGTTCTCTGTTTCATTCTCACTATACAGGTTCTTATCCCCCACCAAAAATTAGAGATGCCTCCCTATTACCCCAAGATGCCTTACCAACAATTGTCATACCTAAGTACAAGTCCCTGGTAGATGGGTTTTGAAACATCAGCGGATCTCCAGTCTTACCTAATCAAGTTCCAAGCCTATCATTCTCATATCTTGCTGTGAAATAATGAGATATATATATGGTATCTACTTCCCAGTTCCTGACACAGAACTCCTTAAACCCTTGTATACAGGGGTGCTAGGAGAATCTTTGCTCCAACATTTATTCTCTGACCCCAGTTCCTGGCACAGAGCTCCCAAAACTCTTATAATTTCCTAAGTAATAACAGCCCTAGGAGCATCTCTTGTTCTAATATTTGATCTTTCACCCTGGTTCTTGACACAAAGCTTCCAAACGTCTTGGAATTTCCTGGGTGATAGGAATGTCTTTTGTACTAATGAAGTGATTCCTGGTCGTCTCCTTGATGGAAGCTGGTCACCAGAAACACTTAGGTCATGAATAGAAGTATGGAATTTTCAGTCACACCCCTCATTTTCCAAAGAGAGGAGAATGGCTAGAAATGGAGTTCATGATCAATCATGCCTACAAGATGAAGCCTCTGTAAAAATCCCAAGAGTCCAGAGTCCAGAGAGCTTCCAGTTTGGTGAGCACATCCATGTTCCAGGAGGGTGATGCAACTCAACTCCACGGACTAGAAGCTCTCACAGTTGGGGGACCCTTTCAGGCCTTGCCATATGTATCTCTTCAACTGGCTCTTCATCTGTACTCTTTATTATATAATAAACTAGTAAATGTAAGTAAGTGTTTCCCAGAGTTTTAAGACCTGTTCTAGCAAATGATCGAACTCAAGGAGGCAGGTCATGAGAACCCCTGATGGCAGGACAGAAGTTGTGTGCAACCTGGGGACCGACTGCTTGTGATTGCTCTCTGAAGTAGAGGGTAGTCCCGTGGGACTGAGTCCATAACCTGTGGGGACAACTCCAGTTACTGTCACAACTGAATTGAATTGCAGGCCACCCAGCTGATGTCACAGAGAATTGCTTGATGTAGAAAAACAAACAAAACAAAACAAAATGCACCTATCTGGTATCAGAAGCATTCTGAGTATGGTAATAGTCTGAGAGTAAAGGAGAAACACAAGAGGAGTATGTCTTTCCAACACATTTTCTTTCTCCTTGTGTTTCCTGTTTCAAGCCTGACATGTCCTATTAGTATACTCATCTTAGAACTAAGAATTCTAGGACTCAAAGAAGAAGCAGCTTTCTCGAGATGGCACTGAAAGGGAGCTGTGGAGGTAAGATGTGGGCACCAGTCACTGCCTCATACTTCATTGGAAGCACAATTCCTTCCACATCTTCCAGTTCCTTTCCCTCCTGCCTAATCCCCCAGCCACAGCCCCCACCCCTTTGTTGAAAACCTAAGATGTTGTTACAGAGAACTCTGCAATAGACCTTTCTTCCTTCCATCAGTAGTTTGTTACCAGGTTAAAAAAAATCTGATAAATTAATTCAAAATAAATTACATACAACACTTAAAATCCCTGTATAAGGGGCTAGCCTTTACTGTAGCAAAATATACCAAATTTTGTTTGAAAGTATTAAAGGATAGATGCCATAAAAGTACTTAATGACCCACACTCTACTATTGCATGTATAACATGGAGATCAAGTCATATAAGTGACTGAGGTAAATAAATTATACACATTTCAAGGATTTCTAAAATAAAAACAAAACCCCAAACTCTACAAATCTAAGTGTGCCATGTGCAGCCACCCTTTGCCTTAAGGACGAAGTCACAAAAGCAAACAAACCAAAAAACTCACTGACTTTAACTTTGGAATCAGGAACTCTCCTTATTTCTTACTGTGGAAACAACCATTAGAACCTAGGCATATCAAACACGACATGAAAGTAGAAAGAAAGCTTGAGGAGAGTTATCTTTAGACAACATTTCAATTGATCTATTTCCCAAGCTGTACTTTAATGAAGATTCACTGTATTTCTTTTAATCATTCTAATGGGCCAAAGATCATTATAAAACAGGTTCTTCTTCCATGAATGCCACAGTTAAAGGCACGGATGCAGCTAGCAAATGTTATTGAACATGTTAGATTCAGTCGGCTTATTCCAGTATATATTTAAGCATTCAAAATGAATTTCACCAAATATTAATCACCTTTTGTAAACTTTTGGCTGCTGTAGTAGACACAATCATCCTCCTTACTAACGAACATTTACTAAGAATCTATGTGCTGTGCTCTCAGAATAAGAAATTACATAGAAACAACTTTCTACTCACATTATGCAAAGATCCTAAACCTAGCTACAGATTAGAGCAACAGGTGATATTTAAGCAAACAAAAACCAAAAAACAATTTCCAGGCCTCACCCTAGAACAATTAAATCAAAATAGCTCGGTTGTGAGATCCAGGTGTCATTATTTTTCAAAAGCTGTTAGCGGATTCTGAATTTCCTCCAGATGGACAACCATGGATCCAATAGGTTCTCAATAAATAATTGTTGTATTGAATGATGTGCCTTTTACTAGTGTTAGGGGAATTTGCCTAATGAATACAAAGGGAAAGGTTTGTAATTAGCATATTAATGGTCTGCATGTTAATAAAAACTTCTGAAGTGCCTAACGTGCTTAAAAACAACTTGTTCTCTGGTAAGTACTTTAAATAATTCTGCAATTTGTTTACAATGTTAATTTATATTATCTACAATTAAGACTGGTTTGTTAGGTAACTATAAATTTCATCCTATTCTCTACCTTTTTAAACCGCAAGTTTTTTTCTTTTTTCTTTTTTTCTTTCTTTCTAAGATCTATCTTTACAGGTTTCTTTTAATGGCAAGTTGAATTTCTAACAATAGACTCTTTTGAACTTCTGTATTTAAATACTAGTTACTTGGATTAACTAGAAGTCATAATATCTCAACCAAAGCAACAAAACTATAAAATTATCTGTATTCAGCATCTCTATTTTGCCTGGTAGTTACTGGACCACAGACTTATATAAAGTTAGATGAAAGCAAAGCTCTGACTTTGCTCTGAAAGCAAAGTTTTGCCACAGATTTGTCAGAAGAGCTTTCAAGAAGTGGATATTTTGACATAAAAGATTTTCTTTGAACTGTTACTGAGCTCGAGTAAACCAGAACCACATATATATTGAGTTATATAATTTCATATATATATATATATATATATATATATATAATGTTTGTATATATGAAAGCTCATGCCAAAAAAAGCAGAAAGGACTGGAGATCAGGCTGGGGAGGGTCACAGGTTGAGGCTGTGGATGGCCTTGTAGATGTCTAGAGAGTCGCAGGACACCATCACACTATCAGTGAACCGATACAATTTCTGTTCATTCTCCTGGTCTGGCTTAAATTTACCATTTCTGCAACAATGTTTCTGTACTCATTAAAGCAAAGATAATCATACCCTCTATTCTATTCTTGTATCAATTGTTAAAAATACAATACTAATTGTGTTACATTGAAATGACATGTCTCACTATTAGAATATCCACGCTATGAAAGTAGGAAGCATGTCAAAGACTCAAATCCCATTAAAAAAGCAAACGCTAGGGGCGCCTGGGTGGCTTAACGGGTTAAGCGACTGCCTTTGGCTCAGGTCATGATCGCAGGGTCCTAGAATCAAGTCCCACATCCGGATCCCTGCTCACAGGGAGCCTGCTTCTCCCTCTCTCCCTGCCTGCCGCTCGCCCTGCTTGTGATCGTGCTCTCTCTCTCTCTCTATCTGACAAAAAAAATAAATAAAATCTTAAAAAAAAAAAAGCAAACCTTATAGGTCACCAAGGTCAGAAAAATCTGCTTTAGTGAGCCATAGCCAAAAGAATTACATGATACATCAAGTACTTTTGCAAAAAGTGGCTCCAGTGCAATATTTTGAACAGGAAAATCACATTGTTTCACCTTTTCATACATTGCTTAATGTTTATTATTCAAATTTAAAGAACTAAATGTCACTACTATATTACTATACACTTATATGTCTACAACTATATATGTCATATGTATATATATGTGAAAATATGTATAAACATACTATATGCATAAATATATGTAAGCTATAATTTAGATATGGTCAACAGAACACTAATGCCTTTTTACTATATTTGGTCCACATACTCTTATCAAGTATCTGTATTTTGAAGCCCATGTCCATCTTGTCTGCTCAGATGGAAGAATGTACCTTAGAGGTCATATCATTCCCAGACATGGCTCAACTGGCCAAAGAACATGTAGGCCAAGGCTCAACGGATAGGAATGCTTGCTTATTATTCATAGGAAGCTGTAGGACAAGTAGTTAATCAGCACTACTGTAAAGATATATACACCTCATGAAATCTCTAACATAAAGAATAAATATATTTGTTTTAGATTCAAATCTTTTGAAATGGAAAAGACCCCCAGGGACCAGAGGAAGTGGTACGAGAACATGAGCTAGCATGACATCCTGGGCCTCCAGGCAATGGCGCCCACCTTCTCAGAAGACCCCTGCCTCAGATTTGGTCCCTAAAATCCTCCCTTGCAAGCCATCAGGGAGTTGGGGACTTTTGAGCGCTAGCTCCCTATTCTCCTGGGTGGCACCACACAAATAAACCAGCTATCTTTCTTCACTTCAAAAGCCTGGTGCCAGTTTTTATTGGTTTGCTGTGTGTCTGGTGGATGAACTCTCCTTCAGTTCAGTTACACTCTTCTGAAAACTCAACTTCCTCCTCAAATAGCAAGTAGGAAATAGGACATTGTAGGCATTAGGTAAGTAGGACAGGCCACAAACTGAGATCTGACCTCAAAAACTGGCAAACAGGTAGGTAAAAGGAAAAGTCTGCTATTAAGAACAGCTACAAATGTAATTTTTTTCACCTTTATCTCAATCTCACTTCCTCCTCTTTTTTTCCTCCCACTTTTCTGGCATTGTAAAGACATATTGGTTCTAAAGTTATCTGATAAAACAAAATTCTTCTTAAACAATTTCTATCCTTTAACTTCTGAATAACATGGTTTCTTTCATAAACCAATAAAATTCAAAGTGATACTGATTTGAAATAGTGTTTATTATTTATTTATTTACTTACTTACTTACTTTGAGAAGGAGTGAGCAGAGGGGTGGACAGAAGGAGAGGAATAGAGAAACTTAAGCAGACTCTGCACTGATTGTGGAGCCCACCATGGGCCTTGATCTCATGACCCATGAGATCATGACCTGAGTTAAAACCAAGAGTCAGATGCTTAACCAACTGAGCCACCCAGTTGCCCCTGAAATTATTTATCTGATCACTTAATAAAAAGAATTCCCAGTACATTCATGGTTATACTACTTAAAGCTTTTCCTCTTTAAAAATGTTTTTTTTGTGATTGAAAACTAAGCTTATAAAGAGACCTGTACTACTAAACAGTGAATGTATAAATGAGACTATACAAATGGACAATGGGTAGACCAAATAAAAAAATAGAACTCTGATACCAAACCTGCAGCCACCAGTCTAGATAGAAAGCCAAAGCATAAGCTTGTAGCAATTGACCCAAGTGGTCAATTGGTCAGGACTATATCAATAAATGCCAGCTTCCCTAATTTTTGTGCACTCTTCCAACCTAGGACCAACTAGAACAAATCAAACATGGTCCCTTAACCAATCCCACAGGATGCTCCACTTCTAGTTAGCCCACCGCCAGCTACCCCATGCCAATAACTTCCAATCGGGGCAAAAATAAAGCCTTCCCTTCTTTTCATTCTAAAGGTTTTACACTCCACTGCCTGCCTTTGGGTTTCTGCCAGATGCAAGTGATGGTGGCTGATTCCCTTGCTATAACAATCTCTTAATAAATAGCCTTTGCTTGTTCTCATTTGGGTGTTTTTTGTTTATTTCCATAGAAGAGATCATCTTTACTAGTTCAATAAAGGAAAATTACATAGATTAATCTTTGCAATCAACTGGCATCTTAGTTCTGTTCTGGCACAATAATAGTGTTGACATACAAAATACTGAATCATACGTTGCTTTCTTCTACAGGATGATGCCATCACTGAGCAAACATCGATTCCCTCCATTTGTACAAGCCTAAAGTTACTACTGAGCTTTTCTCTTCCAGTCACTTCACTGCTGAAATGAGTCTATCTTTGAACCTCCTTTGAGAGGAGTGTGTGACTCTCATGACTAACCTGTCTGTGCTTTGCTATTTTAGGTTTTAATTTACTTTGAAAGAAGTAGAGAGGAAAAAGTAAGGACAGATAAAGTTGTGGAAAAGTGAGGCTAATTTTTCCAGCTTAAAAAAAATATATTTTAAGCATAGCTCTGATAGTAACATTTGTTTTAAGCAGCCATTTGTCTTAATGAAAGAATAATATCAATTAAAAATGAGTAGGTCAAAAAAGAGGAGAGGAGATTAATCAAAGAATAAGCTAATATGTAAGTTCTGATTTATTTAGCTCCCTCCATTATGGCTGTTGAATATTTTTTCAGAGTTGAATCACATATCTCAGCATTGAACTTATATGGTAGAGAAGTCAGAAGGACTAATGTTTCCATTTAATTATTTCACACTCAAATAATTAAAGTAATTGTGGAAGTATACTTAAATTATAAAAACACATGAAATGTGTTTATTTTGTGATAAACATATGAGAACTGGATTAATTATGAGGTTGATTTAAAAGGAAAATAAATGTTCATTTTCACATAAAACCATTCAAATTCCATTTAAGTGTATTTTGTTTTCTATTAGTAGTGGTCAGTAATATTAAGATCATATATTACAGTAATTGCCATAAGTTTTAAAAATTGAAAATAAGGGTGATAACTGTTAACTATTTTAATATGTTACATACATATTTAACATAATAATGGTTTATTATGGTTACAATTGTTTTTTATACATACAATTGTATACAAATATTAGTAATTATGACCATACGCGATTTCCTAGCAGAAATTTGCCTGACCAAGCATTGAAAAATATTTAAAAACTGTATTTAAACTAATATGATCCTGGTCCAAATTAGACCAATTAGAATAGCTTTGATAGCCAAGCAGTGTAGATAAAAGAACGTCTATATGCACACTTGTTTAGTATATGCTGCAGGTGGAGACCTAAAACGGTTTTGAGGGAGGGTGACAGTGTTGGTACTGACATAAATCTGTAGAAGATATCAATTTAGATTCCCCAAAAGATAAAATTAATAATTGTATCCCATGCAAAACAAACATCACTAAAAAGTAAACAAATCCTGACACTTCTAATGATATAACTTTACTATATGAAGAAATAAGACTCCACTAGTCTAAACAGGTAGAGAGCATGTATATGTAATTTATGAAACAGGTAATAGAAAAACCTAATGACTACAGTTATTGTATATATATATTAATACATATATATTGCATATATATATACAATACAGTTATGGTATATATATTAATAAACTTATTAGATTTCAAAAATAAAAAAGAAATGCAATTAAAAATACAGAACTATTTTTTCCTATTAAATTAGCAGATTGGCTAGTTTGTGTACCACCAGGAAATGTCACACACTGTTGGAAGGAATGGTAATTGGTACAACGATTTAGGAGGGCCATTGGTTAATATGTATCAACATTTTAAAAATATTTATATTCATTGATCCTTACTTTGAATAATACAAATACATTCTAAGGACATTAAAGATAGAAATAGCAACTCCTCTCCCTCATAACAATAATAAGTAAGGAAAAGAAACAAATAAAACCAAAAAGAAAGCATGTGGGAAAGGTCAGACATTAGAATATCAAAGAGCTACTAAATTTTACTTTTAAAATATTTTTAACTACACAAGGAAACTTTATATTATTATGCTAAGTCAAAGAAAAACAGCAAATAAAATTATAAATTATGAACTCCACCTTATATATAAAAAGATCTCAATATGGATGGCAAAACATGAATATTGATTGCTTCTAGTGGATAAATATGATTAATTTTCTTTCTGTATTTTGTCTTCCATATCCCATATAATTTTTTTTAAAGATTTTATTTATTTATTTGAGAGAGAGACAGCCAGCAAGAGAGGGAACACAAGCAGGGGGAGTGGGAGAGGAAGAAGCAGGCTCCCAGCAGAGGAGCCTGATGTGGGGCTCAATCCCAGGACTCTGGGATCATGACCTGAGCCGAAGGCAGGCGCTTAATGACTGAGCCACCCAGGCGCCCCAATATTCCATATAATTTTTAATCATAAAATTAAGAAATGTAAACATAATTAGCTAGTAAGAAATTAGGACAATCATCTTAATGATGCCAACTATGTAACATGCAATGCAGAATATAGACTGAAATGTACAGAAAAGGCTGATGGCAAGAGATCTTGGTAATGTCAAAATAATGACATCTAAGGATGTTCATCTAAGGAAATGGATATTAATCTAAAGTTGGAGACATGTAGGAACATAGCTAAAGCTGTCCAGCAATCTCCATATTTGAGGTCTAAGGAATCATGATACAGTGAGCTTGGAGATGGAAGCAGAATTGATAATGACTTTCACTTCAGGAAGTATGATGTACTGAAATGATCCCCTGATAGACTTCCAAACTGGGTTATTTAGGAGTCCTCTTAGAGTGGGGGTTTTCAAAGGGTTGGAGATATAGTAGCAGGATCCAGCCACCCTGGTTTTGAGAAATGATGGAAACAAAGGGCCAAACTACACAGGTTCCAACACTGAGAGATGAGATGTATGAAAGGACTTTTCATTTCAATTTCTGGGACGAACATTTAGAAGCCTCTTTCTTGGGCAGAAAAATACTGGATATAAAATAGACATCTGTTTGGAATTCAAAATGCCAGAGGGGAAGACGGTTGGGGATGATGAAATAGATGAAGGGGATTAAGAGGTACAAACATCCAGTTATAAAATAAATGTCATGGGGATGAAAAGCACAGCATAGGGAATGTAGTCAATAATATTGTAATTACTTTGTATGGTGACAGATGGTAACTAGATTTACCATGGTGAACATTTCATAATGTATATAGTTGTTGAAACACTATATTGTGCACCTGAAACTAGTATATTATTGTATGTATATCAACTAAAAAATAAATAAATAATAAATAAAAAGGAATACTACATTGGTTAATATCCAGGAACCAAAAGGTTTAAATTAATTTTCAAATGATGAAAAAATACAAGCATTTGGAGTAAAAAAGATCTATAACGATTGTATTATAAAACTGCAAAAGAAAAAAAAAAGCAATTTTCCTGTTGGAGCTAGAGGGTGATGATATAAACTAGCACAGGTTTGAAATGATTAACTATAGTTTTCCAAGGCTCCAGGAAAGGCTGGATTTATCCTGGCCCATAACATTACAAATGACTAGAGGAGAGGTAAATCGAGAAGACAACTATATGTACATTTGAAACAGCTAGAATAAGATTACATCAGAAAAAGTCAGATACTGACATCAGAATAAATCAAGAGGTCCTTATATACTAGAAAATATATAAGTCATACAAATGTAGAATTTTGATTTATCATATATTTGTCTCAACAAAATTTATATATAAACAATATTCAACATTACTTACGTGCTTACTGAATTCATGCTGATTTGATAACTTTTTAGATTTTATATTGTCTTTGGCATTATGAGATAGAAATTAGTCATCTGGGTGGCTAAATTTCATCTTAAAAGTTTTCTCAGGAAGACTGGACCTATAGATTGGCATTCTCCTGGTAATTATACTTGTAAAAAATTAAGAAAATCAGAAAAATTTTACAGATTTAGTATCTACACTGCTTAAATATTGTGCTGAGCTTGTGTCCTTAAAAAAGTAGCATGTGTTACTGGCATATGAAGATCTTACAAACAACTTTAGCAGTAAGGATTTGTGGTAAGATTCTAGAATATCGAGGAGAAAAATCGTATTAATGTAGAAAATTTCTCACTTAATTTTATATTCCTACATATTTTTAAAGATGTTTGTTCAAATATTTGCTTTGTGGTTGACTATTACAATTACCCTTACATTCTTACCTATACTATTTCTCCATATTTTGTACCAGGTATCTCTTTGTATTGAACAGTGAAAGTTTCAAACTATCAAAGTATTAAACAATTAAAGTACTAAATGAGCAAAGTTACATGACTTCAGCTGAAACTCATCATAGATTTATTTAAGGTCGGCACAATGTATATATCATCTATGGATAGAATCAGTTTAACCAATGCCTACTAAATTTGCTTCAAGAAAATCAACAAAATAGGCATAGAAATTCAAAGCAATGCAAGAACTCCCAAAGTCAGAAGCATGAAGAGCTCTTGGAGGTGGAGAAGAGGTATTTGTGAGATACATGAGAACATCTGAATCCTAGGAAATGTTCAGTCTGGAGAGACACTGAAGAGGAATTATGATGTTGGTCTAAGCACAACCTAAGAAAATCTAAAAAACGGAGTCTTTCCTTCACTAATCACCACAAAGAGGTCCACCTTGCCACTTTGATATCTTGTCTTTCAAGATGGAAGTGGTGGTGTGAAGAGGAGGCAAAAAAACAAACAACCTACAATAAATTTTAACCTTCTTTCTTGCCTTTCAATCTACCTTGACTCAAGAGACCTCAACACACAATGATTCTGAGGGAGATATGGAACCCAAAACCAGCTCATAAAAATGGGAATAAAAGTGAATACGCTTTTAAAAAAATAAACAAATGAAACCATCATTAAAGACCAGAACCCCAAAATAATCATTAAAATTCACTGACACTGTTATGCAGTATTGATGCTATGAGAGAGTTGAGCAATGCCTGTAGACTATTAAGAGCAAATGCATGCCAAAGATTTAACACAGAAAAGTGCCATTTTTCTGTGAGATTAAAAAGTCAGGGGAGTGAGAAATAATGAGAAGCAAGGAGTGAGCTATAGTCCAAAGATTTTTGGTAAGCAAGATAATTAGGATATAATATGTTTCGTAACACTAAAACTATCGCAGACATCAAATACATCCAATGTCAATTCCTCCACATGGCACAATAAAGAATTCAGCTGTTTGAAACTGAGTTGCTAATCCATTAGAAACATTTCTTTCTTTCCAGGTTTATGCAAGTTTTTAAAAAGAGCACAGATCTTAAACAAATGTGGCTTTTAGCTGATGCTTAAAATTATTTGGAACATTTTATTGTCATGTGCTTCATTTCTCATCAATAGATATACTCCTAGACATGGCTCAGGAAATTAACTGAGTTTTGTTGAATAGATGGTCTACCCTTTGGCATAGGGCAGTGCTATTGATTTTTCTCTGTAGAACTGGGTATCAGGTTCCTGTGAGAGCCTGTGTGGGCTCAGAGAGATGTGGTAAGATTCCCAGAAACCTAGTAGCATCTTCTGTCAGAGCCCTGTGTCTGCTGGCATGCCAGCATGTTTTCTTTCCACATCTTATAGAAATGGAGCTTCGGGCAAATAGAACTTCAGACAAAGAGCAAATTTTGTTCTTTTAGTTAGGATTTTTGACCTGCCCTATGCTTCATACTTGATGAAATCTGAGAGTCTTTAGATTCTTTGCTATATTTTTTTTTATTTTTGCAAATCAATGATATTAACTTGTCTCAGTACCATAGAGTTTTTCTTTCGAAATGTTTGCTTCAATAGAACTTCCTGAGAGTTACAATGATGTTTCCATGTTTGATCTGTGAGAAGTCACGGGTGGGATATTCAATAACATTGAGCAATTGAACCAGTAACTCTCTTGGGCTCAGTTTCCTAGGACGATTTACTTCCCACAGTGGGCAATTAGTTGTTGCTATGCTCCTAGTCTTTCTGGCACTACTCTGCCCTGATCCCCATTTGTCAGCTATTAATAAATTATGATCTTCTCTCTAATTATCTTTGATTCAGAGCCTTTGAAGAAAAAAGCATGTAATCATGAGAAATAGAAGGAATAACAACTCTCAGATATTAAATCAATACACATGCCTGGATTTATTACAGTTTCATAAAGTCACATCTACTGCCAATTCATAAGCCACTGAGATTTGCGTTTAATGAGAGCTTTCCTAAAATCAGTGATTGCATCTGTGATTTTAAATATTTGGCTATTTATCAGTATTTTAAAACAAAGTAATAGTAGGCAAAATATTTTCATATAATTATTTTTCTTATCAAAACTTACCAAGTTTTGAAACTATATAATCCTAGTTATGGTAGAAATGCTAAATATGCCAACATATTCATGATACCCCTAATCTGAAGTGAATCAGGAGAGAAATACAAACGCATTGACCTACATTATTATTAACAAAAACTACTGTGGCTAGATGTTACCAGGTGCATTATCATACTAGCATCAGCATATCCAAACGTCAAATAAATAATATAAGCTGATGAAGATTTCTCTTTTTTTAGAAGATTTATTTGTTTATTTGAGAGAGAGTGCGAGACAGCGAGCACGAGCCAGGGTGGGGGGCGGGGCAGATGGAGAGAGAGAGAGAATCTTAAGCAGACTTCCCAAGAGCACAGAGCCTGAGGACACAGGGCTTGATCTCATGACCTTAAGATCATGACCTGAGATCATGACCTGAGCCGAAATCAAGAGTTGGATGCTTACTTGACTGAGCTACTCAGACACCCCATCTGGTGAAGATTTCTTAACTCCTATGTAATACTTCTTTGAAATCACTGCATTTATTTTGTGATGGCACAAAATATTCCAGCAATAAGGAAGAAAGCACATTCTTGGTTTAGGTATTCTATTAGACTTATGTCAGTGTTGTTAACAGTTTTATTTTCCAAACTATCAACATTAATAGGGACAAAGCACTTCAAATGGAGATTGATGCACAGTTTAGCTTTAATTCAATAATTTATGAGGTATTCATTCAATTAGGTTATGTGGGAGAGCCACAGAAGTCTTTATCTTCTAAATACTGAAGAAGAGAGAAGATATTTACTCAAGATACTATAATTTGCGGTTGAAAGTGTTAAATTTCATGAGAAATATTGATATATTGTTCTGAGACTTCAGTGGAAGGAAAAAAGGCTTTGGCTAATGGAATTAAGGAAGATTTTGTGATAGAAAATAATGGTTAATGTGGGTCTTGACATGTGGGTAAAGTTTAAATATTGAGACATGAAATGAAGCATAAGAAAAAAGGCACAGAGAGAGATCCTCTTTCCGCATTCTTAGTTCATGTGCTTTATATGACACAGACCCTGTCCTCAGATTCAGATGTGAGCTCTTACTGTGCTGGGCCATGCAGTGTAACATTTCCCTCCTCTTCTTATTTAAGTTCCCAGTGCTATTGATTAAGTCTGTGGAGATGGAATTTAGGTTCCCATCAGAGCCTGTACCAAATGAGCTCTGAGAGTGAAAGGCAGCAGCTCTAAGGTCAGAGCTAGGCTCAGTACAGTGACCATTCCTGCTTCAGTGATCCAATAATTGTCTGGTCTGCTGATACCTTATGGGCCACTCTTCAATCTCCTTTGACTAGATCTTTCTCCTTCACTCTCTCTCAATGTTAGTGTTGCTGGGCTCCACCCAAATAACCACATTTTGATGAGTGGCTTTAAATACCATATTTGTGCCACAGCACCCTTCAATCATGTGCCACCAATTGCATAGCAGATACTGTTTTAGCACCTAGATCAATAAGTGTCTGTATTTTGGATTTTTTAAAATATCTCTGGAACTTTTCATCTATATGATCTATGATTCTCTTTTAGAACAAGCCACTTTGAATTTGGCTTCTGTCATATGCAACCAAAGGAGTCCAGGTCAAAAACACATGGAAGTAATGCTGGAAGGGTAGTTTGCATCAGCATACTTTCAAGAGTCCCGAACTCTAGCTTCATTCTTCCAGCGATAAGATCACTGGACATTTACTGAGAATCTACACTATAATCTATGTGCTCAGGATGAGCACACATCTATCAGAGAGACATGTATAAAATGATGATCTAAAACTACTTCAATTGGGAAAAAAACAAAAGGGAAAAAAAAACACAGAAGTGAAATTAACCAGCTATTACAAAACTAAGAATGGTTTAAACCCCTGTCTTTATCCATAGTTGTTGCTATTCTGTTTACGAAATTCTGTCCATTGATCTGACTACTAAATTAAAGTGGAAACACCTTGAGAAGGGGACATTACCTTCTTATTTCACATGCCTGGGACTTACATTGGTGTTTGATGTGTAATAGATGTTCAATAAATGTTTGGATTATTTAAAGAGTATGTCAGTTATAACATGTTGTCATTAAAAGATTTGAAAAAAAATTTACAAAAGGCTAAATTTTAATATTATTTTTAAGTTATAAAAAAGCTAAAGCAGTATTTTACATAAATCTACTTTTTTTCCTTTAAATTTCCAACATGTGTCTCAGTATATAAATTTTGATAAGTTAGCCTTCAAGTACAATATCCATTGAAGAATTTTCCACTCAGAAACTATGGGACATTTCAAGTGAATTGAGTTTTGATTGTTTCATTAACAAAGAGGGAAATAGGATTTAGCAGTTGTATGTCTAGCCAGAGGATTTGAATATGGACAGGACAAACAAGGGAAGGTCTCTTGCCCGGAAAATAATCTTTTTTACGTGAAGCCACCCGTGAAACTAAATTTATCATTTCAGGAGTATCATTATATTAAAGTCACATATGAATAGCCTTAAAATCACATCAAAGGCTAAGCAGCTTGAGGAAATTCTTCCACCTCTTCTTGCACCTCTTAGGTTTTTTTATTTTGTTTTCCATTTTTAAAACTGGTGAACAGCTTCAACTTCTTTGTACTTATTTGCAAGAACATGTGCAAACGTGTGGAAGTACATGTGTATAATGTGTGTGTATCTTTAACCTCTGAGCATACCTGTGACATTTATTGAAATAAAAAAGCAAAGCTCTGGAATTTTCTTAAAAAATAAATTCATGAGGGGTGCCTGAGTGGTGCAGTTAGTTAAGCGTCCAACTCAGTTTTGGCTCAGGTTGTGGGATTGAGCGCAAGTGGCCTCCATGCTCAGTGCAGAGTCTGCTTGAGATTCACTCTCCCTCTACCCCTCCCCTTGTGTTCTCTCTCTCTCAAATAAATAATTCTTTTAAAAATGATTAAAAAATAAATTCATGAGCATGTAATAAAGAGGGATCAGAAACAAAATACTAAAAAATATTGTTTAATACCAGGATGTCTATACTGACCAAGGTTCAAAGAAGAAAGTTTCTCCACACTGAATGAAATTTTCCTTTCTATCTTCTGTATCACTAAATCCTGTTAATTTAAGCTTTATATCAGGTTAAGAAGTATCCAGTAATCAAGAATTAGGCACTAAGTTTGAAATGGAAACAGAAAAACAGTAACTTAATGTAATCAGATCATCTTCAAAGGAAAGGAAAAGAGGGGAAGAACATTATAAAAGACTTTCTCAAACATGTAACTGGCAGTGTGGAGATGAAAATCATTAATGAAAAGTTAGTTCATTAAACAATTTATATCTATAAAGTAGTATCTATGAGGAGAAAAAAACAATAAAATTAGTGTATAGTAAGAAAGTTATCAATGTGCATTGTCGTTAGTGATAAAAGGAAAAAATTAAACAACAATTACAACATGCTGTGCATATCAGGAGGTCTAATTTATATTCATCCTATGGTAATTGGCTCATGGTTTGCTGAGGACATGTCAGTTGTTTTGTAGTCCAATAAAAAAAATTAAAAATTAATGGTAAAGAAAGTAAAAAGGAGAATCTAAACCCTGCAGAAAATGTTCTATGGAATATTTAGCACCGTAAACAGGAAGGTCACACAAATTCTAAGATTGACAGAATCTTAAGATGTTAGAAATCTATTTTTTAAATGGCACTTTTTCCTTTAAGATGGATATCTGCCTACATTATTTTTAAAAGTATTTAGATAGGAAGACTACAAGACGTTCTGTGTAATCGATTTTAGCCTAAAAAGATTAGAAAGTCTCTATATTTGAATTATTTATCTTTCATTTATTTTAGAACGAAAAAGGTTTTTTTCTTTGAAATAAATTGGTCCCATAATATTCAATATGTTATAATCTTCAGTTTTTTTGACTTGGTATGAACAAAATTACCAATTATCAGTGAATATGTATCTTCAAGACATATTTTCTCCAGGTCCAAATGATATGAATTAGCCAATAAATATTACATTCAAGTAATATTAATATTTTTGCAAGTAGAAATTAATTTATCTGTATCACCACTGAGGAGTCAAATTATTTGTAATTAAAATACATTTTGCCTAGGAGCAAATACCTAGTCTTTAATAAACTCAAGAGATTAAAAGGAACAAAATAGTTTAGAGTGAGAAGATAGTCTAAATTTCATTGTATTTTTGTGTGTGTATATCAGTCATATTTTGGCAAAGAAAGGAGGGAGAAACAAATATAATTCACTGTCTTCAAACCAATCCTAGAGCAGACTTTTTTCAATAATTTCTCAGTACTTATAAATAATTTCCCAAATACTGTTAGGTTTTGGCTACATATCTTCATTTAATTTTTCTCTTATTTGATAAATCTTTACTGAGTTAATTCAGGAACTATAGGTACTACAAGATAGGCATACTTTCCTTAGTCCAGACAAAAATTGCAAAGCTCATTGTGAATGAGATAGGAAAAGACATTCAAGAATCATTTCGTTTAGCTTTTGAGTAAGTATATTTATATAAAACAACATGAAATAAATTATCCATGAAAAATAAAACAAGATGGCCAGAGATGTTTTTATCATAAGACAAATACCCGTGAAATTCAAGAATGTGCATTCAACAAAATGAAGTAATGAAAATTTCATGCAAAAAATATGCTGATAAATAAAAATAAATCCCAGATTTTGGTGGGGTAAGATTTGTTTTCCTTTAGACTGAAAATTCCCAGTCTTTGCATAGTGTGCTGTGTGTTATAAAATTAAATTGAGAAAAAATTTAATATGAACATATAATGTACAAATTAATAAGGTACTGCTATTCTTTTAAAGAAATATACTTCTACAAGACAATACATTCAAAAACTTATCTTACCAAGTCTCAGATTCAATTATGCCGAAAATTAAGCTTTGGGTATACCTTTGAGTGTAGACGTGATTCTAGTATAACTGAGAAATTATACTATAATTTAATTATTCTTACACAGCAAATCCAGGTACATATAGAATTCATGTGGTGCACGTGTGCACACACACATGCTTAAGTATTACTACCCTTCAGTTACCAAGTAATAGATTAATTGAACCTTCTCTCAAACACTTTGTCTAATGCTATAGATGCAAAAAAATTAAGTCAATTTTGTTTATATATTGGGGAAGAAAAATTTTTGAGAACAAGGGCTGATTCACATACAAGTAAGCAAGAATCCATAGCTGAATTCTCTAAATTCACATTAGCAATATGTAGGTTAAATAAATATAGTGTGGCTAAGTATACAATAAGATACATTGTATATTTGATTTGTCCTTTAATAAACCCTTAAACACTCAAATTTATTGGATTCTAGATCTCAGATCTTTCCTCCCGTTTTATTCACTTACTCTAAGTGTGAACCTAAGAAATACAGTATCTTCTTATGATCCCATGTCCCTAACTATAACTAACACCTCTGGATTTATTGGAAAGGAAGAAGTCAACTCATATCTCAGTCAGAAGTAAAGAAATGTTTTTACAAAGCAGCTCTGAAACTGTATCTTATTTATCTACCCTTTTGAGATAGGAAAGATTCATCATGTGGTAGTTTCCTTAATAGTTACCATACACTGAACTTAATTATCTTATTTAATCAAACTCTGAGCAAAGTTTTTATGACAAAATTTTTATCTTCCCAGGAAACAGACATAATCAGAGCATTCTTCCCAAGTAACTTCAGAGAGAAAAGAATAGTAGGGCACCAGGTAGCCAGCCTTCTGGTCAAATAGGGCCAGTTGTCCTCACAAAATCGCAAACTGCTTCCCACCTGGAAATTCTAAAAATGTGTCACTGCTAGTATAACATTAAAAGTAAGCGATGGATTTCTATATACACTCTAAGAAAATTTTGAACATTCTTAAATAAACAGGAACTAGAAGAAAAGGAATTTCAGATACAAAAAGAAAGGATGTTCAAAGGAATATTTTCAACAATGTTTTATGAAAACAAATTACTGTAATTTAAGGATATAGTCATAAATCTTTTCAGAATACAATATGCAGTATATTGAAAAGTGCCCAATTCTGTATATTTATGAGTTGAATATGTGCTGAAGAGTCAAAAGTAAATAAGTAGAACAGGAACAAAATCAATATGAATATTGATTTTCTGACTTTTTTTGGACCTTACACTACAATTTCACATATTTATGCAAGCCTAAATATTTCCATGAAGACTTTCATCAAGTTTTCTGTAATAGTCTAACACCAAAACATTTTCAAATGGACAACTCTAATTACTGAATAGCCCTTCTAACAATGGCCTGGATAAAAAAATGGAAATATGTTTGTTGTAGGAATAGAGCATACTCATGCTTTGATTTACTTACTTATTGTTATTTTAAAATTTTTTCCTGAAGGTTGATTATGCTCAGCTAAATATCAGGAAATACTTTCTACATAAGTTGTTGTTGGGTCTCTACTTCTTTTATTTTAATTCAAAATGAAAAATGTAGATGTGTAACACACATGTTAATGTATCTATTGATACAACATTCAGTACAATTCACTTTAAATCAGTACATGCTCTGATTGATGTATTCAGACTGAAATCATTCAGAAGCTGAAAATAAAAGCAGTCATAAAAAGGGTCACTTATTTCTCAGAATGTTGGTTTGTCAGAGTGTCTGTTTGGTATCCATCACCCTGTTAGGACAGAATGCTGGCTAAGTAGAATTATTAGTCATTCCTCTGAATCTATCAGGCACAGGTTCAGGCCTTCCCAAACACTAAAATTGAACCAGACAGCCATAAATAATTTTAAGAGGAAAAAAAAAACACATTTAAAAAATTATATCAGAAAAAATATGGTTAAAGGCAGAATAAATAATAACAAGTTAATAATTAACTCTTGCGAAGACAGCATACCTGAAAAATAGAAATTCTGTGCTTAAAAGTTAGCACTTAATATGGACAGGGTAAAGCTTAAAAATACATCATACATTGAAGTTATCTACTGATACATTGCTTGCCTGATTGGTTTTGGGATGTGCTTAACAGCCAAATGGTCAGATCAAGGTAAAGAAGAGATCAGCTGCAAAAGTTCAAAATCACAGCTTCCTCTCTTACCTTCCACTGAGGAGGAAGCCGATAACCACTGCCAACAAAATGACTCCCACTGTCACAGACACAGCAATTATAGGAATCTGGCTTTGATCGCTGGATGCTGCAACTGCTGGTAGGAGACACAGGAAATGGAGCCCATGGTTAAAGAGATCATATACATTCAAATAAGAGCTGCTTTATAGTCAGTAATGGATGCGTGGTTTAAGCAATTCCCCCATACGTGGCCGAGATTTCCCCCTCATATCTCTGCTCAGTGGTGTGTAATTGAACAGACATCTTTAGGAGAAAATATTTACTCTCCAAATGGAAATTTGAAAGAATCACTAAGTCCCTGATTATTTCCTTGTCATCATAAAAAAATGAATGTAATTGTTTGCATAGTATTTATCTAGGGATCTTGGGTTTGCAAGATAAAATGGAACTGAGTCCTTGAGATCAAACACCTTCAACTGAATAGGAGATGCTCACGATGTAAGATTTGACATTTTAGAGTTCACATGTGACTGTTCTCTAGAAAAAAAATCTTGATACCTCAGGGTACTTTTTTCCCATAGACATAGGTTGAACGTCAAAAAGTTCTGGCTATGACTTCAGTGAAGTTAATATAATATCACTATTCCCAATATAAGTTTAAAAACTGTAATTTCAAGCAGAATATAATCAGTGAGTATACTTTATATGCAGGACTACTTTGTGAAAGATATCAAGGCATACATTTAGAACTTGGAGAAGTCTGCAGTAAAAGTAGATTCATTTACATTCGTTTACATTCGTTTACATTTAGATGACACATCCTACATTTTAATAGTACAGTTACCATAATAAGAGGAATATGGACACGAGTAAATAGTTGTACCTCAATAAGCTCGGGGATATTTATTTTGTGCCAATAATTAAGCTGTCTTAAAATAAGAAACCTACAGAGGAAATTAATTTTACTAATGTTCTCAAAAACCGCTCAATAAGATACATACCATGCCATTGTTTAACAATATAATCATTTTGGTAAATTCAGAGAGGTGTTAGCTCACCTTCGAAACAAATTTTAAGTCATCAAAAGTAATAACAACTCTACTTTCCATGTTTTCTTTCTTATAAGTCCTTACCAGATCCGGCCCCATCAATAGTTTTGGACATACAAACACTTTCCTTTCTATTATTGTCACCTCTCCCTTGATTCTTTCAAAACAAAATTGACTGACTCTTGACACTCTTGCACTTGAGCTACACTTTGAACCCTTGCAGACCAGTCTTCAAACCCAATATCAACAATAGCTTGTTCACGTGTGAGGAAGACTGTTACTGATAATCTAAATCCATGTTCTTACCCTCCTTTTTCTTGGATAATAGTTGAGGTTCAGTGGTTCTTTATCTTGATTTTTCTCTCCTATTATCTGATGCTGAAGTCTGTGGTAGGGATTTCAAAGCTAGTGAGCAGTGTAAATGGGGCAGGGCAAAGCCACTCCACTATCGCAGAGCCTAGACCCAAGATTTGCTTTTATAATCTCTTAACTCAGATTATTTATACCATTACTTTTTCTCAGTTCTTTAATTTTCTTTTTGGTAAGGGGAATGTTCCTAGAGAAAATCATGCAAACTTGGTCCATATACATAATGTAATTTTTATTGGGCTCTAACTGCCATTCCAATTACTTTGATTCTTATTAATTTCCTGACAAAATCATCCCCATAATGAGTCTTCCTCATTTTATCAAACCACTAATTCATTACCACTCTCATGTTTCAGAAATGTTAAACTTTATAGATAAAAAAGAGTGATCAAGTCTGAACTCCATGGTTAAATAAAACCATATGGTTATGCAGTTTTCCTTTGCTTTACCTAACTCCAAGGTTAGAATCTGTCCTGTCTCTTCTAAGACCTGGTTCCTTCACAGTCTTCCTCCAGGAGAGATTTTCATTCCCTTACAGGCTACTTCCCTGCTACCTACAAGCCTGAACACATAATTCTCCTTAGGGACAAAGATCCTTATACATAAACTTACTGATGTTGGTTCAACTTGAATTTGAAAACAGGTCCAACATTTACTAGGTATATGGGCCAAAGCAAAGTACTTAACCTTATCAAGTCTCATTTCATTCATCTCCAAATAGGGATAATTTTCCTGGATCATTACAGTTCTGTTTAGAGATAATATTTAGCATAGTGCTCAACTATTGCCAGTCTTAAATAAATAGTAGATAATATTTCTACATATTGTTATCTGATCCTGTTTTGTTTATCAAACTTATTCTTTCCTATTTTTCAGCATCTTGACTAAGTTATCTAGAACCAGCCTCATTTTCTGATAACCAATGTAAATTCTCTCTGAAACTTGTCTTCTGTCTTTGAGTTCTATGTGTGATATTCAGGCTACATGGAATAAGTACTTTTCCATTTACCTTACCATGCGCTATAAGGCATTTGACCTTGTTGAACATAAACTTCCGTCTTGAGACTCTGCTCCTTCTGGTTTCTATGACATTAGATGAGATGTTTTCTCTTTTTCCCCACTCTGAAGTACTACTTTGTCAGTTCTGTTGGCTTCATGTTCTCTCCCCACATGTTATGCATGAACAATTTCTGATAAATGCTGGCCTTTAATCCTCCACACTTTCCTCTTTAGCTTTTCACTCTGTCTTTCTCCCTTCCTTCTTTCTTTTCTCCCTACCTCTCTTGGATACTTCTTTGCATATGGCATCAGTTAACTATAAGCTGATGAGTCCCAAATTTATTTTTCCAACTCCTATTTCTCTTCAAAGTTTCACTCTATTAAAAACAACAACAACAACACAACAGACTGCTTTCTTTTTATTTGGATTGTGTTTTCATATAAAAACAACATGTTTAAAATCAGGCCTTATACCACATCCACCCCCACGGTATTAACAAAACACATCAATAAATAAACATACCATAAATCAAATCACGAACCAGACTAATTTGATCTCTTTTCTTCTGGTTTCTTTAACTATCATTGAATTTTTCTTAACTCCCACATTTTCTCTGTTTCTTTTGTTTTTCCCCATGAATTCTATTTTTTCATCTAACAGTCACCTATTTGATTCAAATCTGCTGGCATAGTTCATCCGTGTTTTAGGTGTCCCCTTTGCCTTCTATGTACTCACATAAATATCCAAAAATATCACTTTGATCATATCTCTCTGACAAAAAAAGTTAATAAGTATTTATTACCTATGAAAAAACAATTCCCCAAATTCTCCATCTAGCATTCAAAAGCCCATCTAACAAAATTCTAACAAATCTTTCTGGTCTCAATGTACCATTGTGGCACTCTGAGATTTAGTTTTGGAGGAAGGGGGCATGATTAATCAGAGGTAGAGATATAAATAGGACAATTTCAGACTAATTATATAATAATTTTGAGAAAAAAATGCTAATGCCTCATACTGTTAAATGCTTCATTTTTAATAATTGACAAGACCTAATTTAATTTAACAATATGTCAAAATATGCACGGTATTGGTTTACATCTTGCAATAAAGTAACTTTTAATGGCATACCAAAATTTTTCAAATGCTTAAATTAATACATTTTGTGAAAATATTTTTTAGTAATGCCAAATCACAAGCATTCATATTTACATGTTTTTATCTACTGTTCGCTTTAATCAGATCTTTTTGTATAATAGACAATTAAATCGGGCTATGAGGGAGGATTTAATAATACATTTTCATTTTTTTTTTAATTCAGCGTTTTCTAATTTCCTTGATGGGCTTTAATTATTATACTATTTCAAATGTTCTAATTATTTTGTGAGCTATTTCTAATAAAAATAATTCATCAAGATTTTGTATTATTTATTTCTTTGTTTGCCCTGACTGCATCAATAATATCTCCAATATATCAACTAACTTGAAAATATATAGAATTGATAAGGTACTGTCAATGTCTTCATACTTCTTCAGGGAAAAAAATTATAAGCCCATGATCCATGATTATCGTTTTAATATATCATTAAGTTTTTTAATCTTTAAAGATATAAACCTCTAGTCACTCACATTTCCTATTGTTCTTATATGTCATGTAGTTTTGGAAGAATTGTTGAAGAATATTTTGGGAATGCTTAAAAGCAAATTTGGGGCAACATAACACACTACTATTAAAAGGATATAAGTTATAAACATTAATATTCTTTAGTAAACAATGTTTCTTTTTTTCAATCATTATATACTTACATTATCCTTGGAAACTTTAAGATAGCATACACTGAAAAATCACATTGATTGCCACATTTTGCTTCTCAAACTACTGGTTGCAAACCCATATTACACAGATATTTTCTACATTTAAGCTCTATATTTGAAAAGTTAATCATGAAGCTGAAAATATTGTTAAAGCCAGATTATAAGGGTTTTTGAAGGCCAGGCTGAGAATTTGGGATCTTTCTATCACAGCTGTAACTATTAATTTTCTTGATTAAAATAATTTGATCAAAGCTACAATTTTTGATATGTAATATGAGTACATAGGAGTTAGTGAGGATACTTAACACAGCATGGCAGGCAAATATGCACATGAAAAGATGTTGAACAGCATTAGCCATCAGGGATTTCAAATTAAAACCATGACGAGATATCACTACCCACCTGTCCGAAATGACTAAAAGAAAAATATAGTGAGAACAGCAAATGCTGAGGAGGATGTGGAGAAACTGATCACTCAGACAATCCTGGTGGGACTGTAAAATTTACAGCCACTCTGGAAATCTGTTTGGCAGTTTCTTACAAGATTAAACATAAAATTGCCATATGATGTAGAAATTGTACTCTTGGGTATATATCCCAGGGAAATGAAAACTTAGATTGAAGCAAAAACATGTATATGAATATTCATAGCATGTTTTTTGGTAATAGCAAAAATTGGTATTAACCCAGATGTCCTTCAACAGGTGAATTGTTAAATAACCTGTGGTCCACATGTACCATAGAATACTACTCAACAATAAAAAGAAACAAAATTGATATACATAACAATTTATATGAATCTCCAGGGAATTAAGTCAATTCTAAACTGTCACAGACATATAATTCCATGTATAGAACATTCCTGAAATATCATATTTTTTAATTATATTATGTTAGTCACCATACATTAGTTTTTGTTACCATACATCATTAGTTTTTGATGTAGTGGTCCATGATTCATTGTTTGCCTATCACACCCAGTTCTCCATGCAATACGTGCCCTCCTTAATACCCATCACTGGTCTAACCCATTCTGCCATACTCCTTCCCTCTAAAATACTCAGTTTATTTTCTGTAGTTCATAGTCTCTCATGGTTTGTCTCCTCCTCTGTTTCCCCCCTTCATTTTTCCCTTCCTTCTCCTAATGTCCTCCCTGCTATTCCTTACGTTCCACAAATAAGTGAAACCATATGATAATTGTCTTTCTCTGTTTGACTAATTTCACTTAGCATAATATCCTCCAGTTCCATCTATGTTGATGCAAATGTTGGGTAATCCTTTCTGATGGCTGAGTAACATTCCATCGTATATATGGACCACTTCTTCTTTACCCATTCGTCTATTGAAGGGCATCTCCGCTCCTTCCACGGTTTGGCTATTGTGGACATTGCTGCTATGAACCCTGGGGTTTATATGGCCCTTCTTTTCACTATATCTGTATCTTTGGGGTAAATAACCAGTAGTGAAATTGCTGGGTCATAGGGTAGCTTTTTGAGGAAACTCCACACTGTTTTCCAAAGTGGCTGTACTAACTTGCATTCCCACCAACAGTGTAAGAGGGTTCCCCTTTCTCCACACTCCAACATTTGTTGTTTCTTGCCTTGTCAATTTTTGCCATTCTAACTAGTGTAAAGTGGTATCTCAATGTGAAATATCATATGTTTTGAAATGGATGTTTAGAAATTAGTGGTTGTCAGTGATCAGTTATGGCACAGGAACTATTCCCAAAGGCAGTTGGTATAGTTATAAAAGGGCAGCCTGAGGGATCTTTGTGAGGTTGGCACTATTTAGTATTTTGACTATGATGGTAGGTATACAAATCTATACAACTGACCAAATTGCAACCAACTTAATATACACACATGTCTATATACACACATAAAAAAGAGCAGAAGGAAATGTGAGCAGATTGGTGGATTGCATCAATGTCAGTATCCTGAAGGTGATATTATGCTATAGTTTTGCAAAATGTTACCATTGGGGGAAACCCAGCAAATTGTACAAGAATTTGCTCTGCACTGTTATATAAATTTGCATATAAAACTCCACTTATCTAAAGAAAAATTTCATTTAAAAAACAGAATAACATTATTCTAGCAATTGAGTTATACAGATTTGAGTCAAGTAGATAAGAATTAGATGAAAGGAAGTGATGCATTGGTGAAAAAAATCATAAAAGAAATACAAAGGTGTTTGATAAATCTTGGCAAGTGGGAGTTAAGAAAAATTCAGTGATAGTCTCAAAGTTTCAAGACAATTTATGTTAAAAGAAAGCAGAAAAAAAAGAGTCAACTAGATTGGCTGGATGGTTTCATTCATGCTAGGTTTATTTGCTGGTGCATTTTTATCATTGCTGTTGGGAAAAGGGGTAATATATGGGGTCAATTTTAAACATGTTATTTATATGCATAACAAAATTAAAATAAAGTGGATAATAGGCAGTTATAAAATATAAACTGAAGCTTGAAAGAGAAAGAGCAGTCTGAGATTTTTCCATCCAAATCCTCATTGTAAATAGCCTTTCTAAAATAAAGATTTTATATTCTTGTGCTTACTGTTTGCATTCGGTTTTAGGACTATATGAATGACATAAAAGATAATATCATAATAATTTTATGACCTATGTATAATATAAATTAAAATTTATAAATTTTAAAAATTAAGAAAATCAATAACATCATGCATCGTTATTATGAATTGAGTAACCAATTAGAAAAGCCTTTTTAAAGTCTATGTTCAAGGTAATGATCTTCAGATAATTTTCTTTTTTTTTCTGTCCTAACATACCTGAATGATAAGATAGAATTTTCTTAGTATTGGTGTCTCATTATTCTTAACTGTCATGAACCAAACAAAAATACACACACCACACATTTGACATTTCATACTACTCCTGTATGTTATTTTCTTCAAAACCAAATATTAATAGTGTCAGTTTTTCATCTATAAATAAAAGTAAGCTATTGTTTTCTTCTAATCGTGCTTTTAATGTGTGCTTTAGGACAAGTAATCTAAATATTTTGTTTGATGTTAAAGAGAAAAATGTTTTATGCTATTTTATTTAAAAAATGGCATAAGAAGTGTTTTCCAGAAATATTTCTAGACCCTTCACTCGGAGATACTGCCAGAGATTTTGATTTTTCAAAATGATCAGATTGTTTGCTGGGAGCGCCATTTTCTTGCCAAACTTAATACTTCTGCATGCTCCCTGTAGAATTTTCATAGAAAGACTAAGCCTGATAGCATTGTTCAATAAAACAAGTAAAAGTAAATAGCAATAATTCAATAAAGTATGGCAGCTGTGGGAAAAAAGTCTTTAAAAGCAGGTTTAAACATTTCTTAAGGATCTCCTGATGTTTCATCTCCCAGTAGACTAAATGTGATGAGGGGCAGGGACCGATGCGTTAACCCACTAACCTACCATAATCGCATGACAGATGCTTCCTACCTGAAGGGGTCATGCCTGGGAGAGAGAGAGGAGCAGGAGACTGACAGAATGCCCGGGGAGAGTATTGATCCTCTCTTTTCTGGTAACTATTACAGAGACATGAGTTGACAGTAATTAAAATGACTTACACACTGGGATGGTTTCAAACTCAAATCTTCGACTGAAGACACCATAGCCTGCTGCTGTGCGCGCTCGAATTTGGAAGACATATACTGAAGCTGGTTTCAAGCCCTCTGCAGTTACAGTTGTCTCTTTAGATTTGATAATTGTATAGCTGGTTTCTTGGTCCTTCGGTTACACATGTACATAAAATAAAAAGGTCAACATATGAATTAATAATGACAACAAAACTTAGGATCATAAATCAGAGTATCAGAAACTAATAACCTTGCTATTAATACAAATATAATCTTTTATGAAAAAAAATCTACACATCCTAGGTGTGCTGTCTATATAACCCTAAAAGTATTTCTTAGAACACAAAGATGGTGGGTAACATGTTCTGCAGTCATCCACCATACTTATCTTCGGCACAAATAAATTTGTAAACTTTTAAAATATGATTTGCAGGAGATGAATTATTTTACAGACTCTATTTTAGTATTGGTATTTGTGTGCTTATTTTTCTCATAAATTTTTTATTGGAGCACATCTAACATGCTGCCTGTTCACAGAGAAAGGGGGCAAGGCCTCATATATTGCCAGGTAAGACTTATGCTTTATACCTTTGGTGAGTTTGATTTCTAATTATATTTAGGGCTCGGGAAAAGGAATGAGGACTTCCCTGGAGAATTTTAATTTCAATTCATTAAGTCTAAACAGGGATTACTAAAGAAAAACTAAAGAAACATATTTTATTTCTTTTTAAAAAACTTTCTATTTTTTCACATTTATGTGTTTGAGCTGGGCAAGTAGTGAATGGAGATGGAGTGAAAAAAATATCACTGTAAAGATAGGTTTGGAAACTGTTCCTATTTTGACTGCTACCAAAGTCTAGACTTCACTATACATAACTTCTTTTTTTTTTTTTATTAATAATGATTTTTTATTATATTATGTTAGTCACCATACAGTACATCCCCGGTTTTCGATGTAAGGCTCGATGATTCATTAGTTGTATACATAACTTCTTACCTCTGAGGTTACCACACTGAATCTTAGACCTACACATTGTATCTTAAACCTACAAAGATCTAAACACACGAAGTCCCTGTTTTGAACTTTCTCCTCCCTTGTATTTTTCTGTGTGAATTCTTGACTACACTTGTATTTTCCTTAAGGTGTTTCCACAATTACTGCATTTCTGATAGATATTACAGGATGAATTAATGAATGGTTTTTAGGAATTGGTCTTTACTTACAGTATCTTGATTGATGACTGTAAACCATCATTTTCTAGATCATTTCAAAAAATTTTACTTTACTAATGAAAACATGTATTGAGGGTGTTTTTTAAAGATCTAATGGGAATAACATGTAAAGGATTCGTTTTTCTGAAATGAGGAAAAAATTTGGAAACAAAAATAACAATATAACAATAACAATAGCAGCATACCATGCTGTGACTTTAGCGTGGACACAGAAGCATGTGCTATAATACAATAGGTCCATTTTCACTTTTATCCTCAGTTTTCTTATCTGTAAAGTTGGGATAGAAATTGGTGCCTGGATATCCTCACAGAAATGTTGTAAGAATGAAAAAGGTAATGTATGTGAAAACACTTAATAAACTAGAAACTATATGGTTTGTCATAATTATTATTTAATTTTTTTCTACTTTAACACATCAACATCAATTGCTAATCATGTTCTATTCTATCACCAGTACAATCTAAAATATACAACCTATCAAACATTTTTTTAAAAGCAGTTTTACCATTCCTCATTTAATACAGTCAAACGTATAGAATTATCTTGGGGTTAAGTTCACCCAAATTTCTATCTACATAGGTATGTTCTAATTTTTAATGCAAATAGGTTTTTTGATTCACTCTACACAAACAACTATTTTTTAAATTTTTTTAATGCACAAATTAATTTAAGTGCCAAATCTTTAGAGTGTTTAGGAAATATTATTAGAGCTTTGCAAAGGATTTAAAGTAGGTCATTAAATCCTATTAAATTGTACCTAGTAATGTCAGTCATTTTCTTCATTCGCAAACATTTACTGACTTTCTCCTATATACTCTACTACCCCTTCTATATACTAGGAATAAAGCAGTAAAAAAAAAAAGCAGACAATTTCTTGATGTGTTCCTTTAAAGGAGGTAAATAGCTTCTATAAACTATTATAGTTACTGATGTTCTGTGGCTGCTCAAGCTTAAGACTGAATAGGCAAGACTTTCTCAATAATATGATACTTTTTGCTTTGGCTATGACTGAAGCAGTAATTTCAGTAAGAAATGATAAAATATCTGTTTTCATTATTTGAATTTTGTTTAAAGAGAAGTTGGTGTAAAAATCTAGACAAAACTAAAGATTCTGGTATTTTTGATAGAATTATGATTTTTACCTAAAATATTAACATTTATAATGTAGAGTAAGAGGTTTTTGGTTTATTTGTTTTATAAAAGAGCACAGGAATATCAAGGTTAGAATTTAAGCCATGCTATTGTCTAAGGAAGTGTGCAAATGTGGATACACAATTCAACCTCAGTTTTTTCTTCTTTAAAATGGGATAAAATTATTATCAAGAGCATTGTGAGCAATAGAGATGGAGATATACGTAGCACCCAGCACAACCTCCACAACATAACCAGTTCTAGGTAAATTTGACTTGAGTCTGTAGCATGATGGCAAATTTAATAAAAAGGAAAAAAAATTAAAAAGTTTGTTGTAAACTAACTACTGAAGTCATGATTACTATGTTTTATAAAATATTAGAAGTTGACACTTTTGCCAGGTGGGGTGGCAGGGAAAGACAAGGAAACTGGCATGCTGCGCCTTGAAATAATGCGTGATCTAATATCACTTGCACAAAATTACACAACATTTGATTTATACACTAACATGTATGTCTACATGGTTCCTTATCTGAGTTCTAATTTTACATTGTCTCTCTGGGTCAATTAAAATCTATAGTATCAGAGGGACTCACCAAAGCCTATATCAAAGGGATGGAAAACCGCAAATACACATTTTGAATTACCTAAGTATCTTTCAAAATTTGCTTCTGTTCCACTCTTTTCAGTCACGGTCATATTATAATTTCCTTTTTTATCACAAACCCTGTATATACGTCTTCAACACCCGCGACCACCGGGCTGCCAGATCCTGGTCAGGGCAATGGCTTTTGCTGCCTTCATGCTCCCGCTGAGCAAATGAGCTACATTCCCCAGCTGCTTAGCAAACACTGTTCACATGCAGCGAGGGGAGGGCCTCAGCAGAAGGAGCCAGCTGGCAAACACCCTGCCAAGGGGCAGCTTCCCTTTGCCTCTGCCTTTAATTAAGAGATGGCAATGGGCCCATCACCATGCAGGAGCAGAGAGGCCCAATGACCTCTATTAGAGCAGGGCAATGGCAGGCAGTAATGCCAGCTGGCAAATGCAGGAGCCTTGGAAAGCTCTGCCACCTGTGTCTGGCCAAGAGCCATCCAATAAAATGGTGGTGTCATTCTGAAGGCTCAAAATGAACTCTGGAAACCTATCAGGATCCCCACCTCAATACATGCTATAAAAGCTCATTATCTTTTTCTTCTTCTTCTTTTTTTTTTTTCTGAAAGTGTTTTTTTAAAAAAAAAACTTTCATGTATTTTATTGGTATGCTCAATAATTTTGCTTGGCAAAAAGTTCTGGAAGTTAATATTTTCATTGTAAAAAGGAAAATACTGACCAAGAGAAGTTAATAATTTCCTCCAAATAATATATAAAGGTTTTGCTGCTTTTAATGAGGGTAAGTGGACAACTTGTTACTCATTTATTGAGACTATATATAGAAACATTTTCCTAAGTTATTTTTTCTTATGTTGAGTTATGCAGATAATAGAATGTATTAACACAGCATTAAATGTAAGATATTAAATATAAAACTAAATTTTTATGAATTAAGTATAATTTTAAAAATTGAACTATAAAGAAAATAATTCTACAACATGGATAAAATTCATTAGAAGGAATATTAAGAGAAAAGGACTTTGCCTACCACTTATTGAAAAACTCTTTGTTTAACAGAAGTAGCAACTTAAAGGAAAAAAATGAAAAAACCTTGTTTTTATTGAGTGTTATGCATATCAGACTCATGCACATGCTGGTAATAGTAAAAACAATGAAAGATTACTCATAAGGGAAAAAAATAAGATAATTTCATTAGAAACAAAAAAAGAAAACCAGACATTGGTCCAGCTAGTTGCTTCAGGGGAAGAAAAATCATACAGAAAAATAATGACTTGTCAAATTTTAGTTTTCTTGCTGTTGAACTTTATTTCATCTACAATGTATATTCAAATATAGAGTTTTGGTGAATAGCTTTTTAAAATTTTTTAAATACTCCCTTTTTAAAACTTATATCCTTTTAAAGTAGGCTCAGTGCCCTATTTGGGGCTCAAACTCACAACCCCAAGATCAAGAGTTGTGTGTTCCACTGACTGAGCCAGCCAGCACCCTGGTGCATCATTATTTTTAAAGGTCATTATGCATTTCAACTTTTTTTGAAATCAACTTCAATTACAATAAAAATCTGAAACTCAGAATACTTACAGAAAATCAGTCTATGCTATATATGTATATATATATCCAGCTTCTCATTAGTATATAGTAATAAAATTTACCAAAAAAATGAATAAGGATTGTAAACCTTAATTTAACAAATTATTTTTAGATATAGCATGTGTTTAGATTGCAGCCCTCTAAAATTTAAAATGCAGTTTGGATACTACTCCCAGAGAAACAAGAATCAGTGAAGAATATTAATGACACAACATTTTACTTGATTTGTCTTATTTTTTATAATAAGTACTGAAAACCATATCCCAATATAGTTTTTTTTTTTCAAAGATTTTATTTTTAAGTAATCTCTACACTCAGTGTAGGTCTTGAACTCATAACCTCCGAGATCAAGAATTGCATGCTCCTCTGACTAAGCCTGCCAGGTGCCCCTATACCAACATAGTTTTGTCTCATACGTATTCTCTTAGGACATTCTTGGTGAATAATGTATTTGATAATATATTTTTTTTATGAAATAGAAATATCTTCATTTCTGTTCCCTAATGATCCAATAGTTATTTGTAATGCTATCAGCAAGTCATTCCTAGGAGGATAACAAAGTAATCCCTCAAAAATTATAATCTGCTATTTATTAATCTATTTATAAAATCAATATAAGAACATTGTAGAAGTATTCAAAACCTAGAAAGGATATGTAGACATCCCCATTTTCCCCTTGCCCCCCAACTACTGTTTTATTCTCTATCATTATTGTTAAATCAATGAATAAAAGAAACAATTTACAGAGGTAATTGTTAAATCAATGGATAAAAGAAATAATTTTTAAAAAAATCTCTATAATGCTATGCATTAAATTAATGTATTTCAATGTATTTACCTACACTCTTTCATCTATGCATATACACAAAATGCTGAATTTTTAAATAACTTTCATTAATAGAATATAAGTATTTTTCCTGATATATTTGCATTAGTACAAGGAGAACCATTTATTCTCTCTCTCTCTCTCTCTCTCTCTCTCTCTCTCTCTCTCTC